>NC_044400.1:49953139-50033139 GCF_006542625.1 Nomascus leucogenys
CAAATGACAACAGTGAGGCTCAGGAAAAGAGAGGAATTCTCCCAAGGCCACAGAGGTAGCACATGGCAGAGCTGGAATCCCTGGTAAATCACTGTGCTTTGTGTCCCAGGTGTTAAGTCTTCAGGTGGAATTGTCATTCTTACAACTCTAACTACATGTATATATTACTACATTAATAAAACTATGTTAACTGCTGCATTAGGTGCATTGTGGGTTTATTAGAAGAATGATTTACAGTGATAATTTAAAGGAATGTAATATTACTATGCAGACCGAAGAATTCCATTCAAACCAAGTGCGATATAGTGGTATGAATGTGATTAAAGGCAGTATTGTATACAATGGGTGAATTAATATTAGCCAACATTTATGGTGCAGTTGCAACTCACGTCAGGTATTCTTATATATCTTAAATATTTTACTTGTTTAATTCTAATAGAAATACTATACGATATGAGGTATATTACCCTCATTTTATAAATGAGAAAAACAAGCATCAGGGAAGTTAAATAACTTAAGTTACATAGTTAAAAAGTGGGGAAGCCTGGACTGGAATTCGGGCATTGTGCTATCTATACTACTGCCTGGGTGGAACTAATAAGGATTGAGGAGGGATGGGATAGGCAGGGAAGCCTCATGAATGTGGTGTTACCGTACTTGTAAGACTTGAATTGGCTCCCAACGGAGAGAAAAAAAAGTCCAGGTGTGTACAGGGGGTTCCATTTGAATAAGAGCTGAGAGACTGGCCCAAATCTTCTAGTCTGTCTTCTGATCTCTTTTTTTACTGGGTAAAAAGAACATATACTATAAAATTTACCATCTTATCATTTTAAAGTATATAGTTCAGTAACACTAAGTATATTTACACTGCTGTGAAACAGATCTCCAGACCATTTCTGGTTGGTAGAACTGAAACTCTATGCTTGTTAAACAGCTCCTTACCTCTCTTCTCCTCTCTGTTAACCATGGTTCTGCTTTCTCTGAATTTGACTACAGTAGATACCTTATGTAAGTGGAATCATGTATTTGTCTGTTTTATAACTTTTTTCACTTAGCATAATGACCCTCAAGGTTCATCTATATTTGAGCATGTGACAGTATTTATTCCTTTTTAAGGCTTCTTAGTATTTCATTTTGTGTATATACCACACTTTATTTATCCATTCATCCATTCATAGATATCTGGGTTGCTTCCACTCCTTATCTACTTTTGCACCACATTTGAAGTTAAACCTTTAAGATCATAGTCAGGTATCTTTTTTGTATTAATACTTTCTCCTCCTCTTCTTTTTTTTTTTTTTTTTTTTTTTTGAGACAGCGTCTTGCTCTGTCCCTGCAGTGGCGTGATATTGGCTCACTGCAACCTTCGCCCCCTGGGTTCAAGCGATTCTCATGTCTCAGCCTCCTAAGTACCTGGGATTACAGGTGTGTGCCACCATGCCAAGCTCATTTTTGTGTTTTTAGTAGAGATTGGATTTTACCATGTTGGCCAGGCTGGTCTCAAACTCCTGACCTCAGGTGATCCACCCACCTTGGCCTCCCAAAGTGAGCTGGGATTACAGGCGTGAGTCACCATGCCTGGCCTTAATACTTTATTTTCTCGTCAAGCAGATTTGTTTTTGTTTTTGTTTTTTACCATAACCATTGACTTCATGTGGGCAGTGAATACTTATTTTGGTCATATTTGATTATTTGATTTTGGCTTCATATTGTTGCATTATATCAATTGTACTATAGTCCTGTGTTAGCTGTCTTTCTGCAGTGATAGATACAAAATAAATTTTAATAGACTAAATTCTACATTACCATTGCTTTATATAGGAATTACAAAGATGTTCTCCCTTAATTTGTCATTGGCTCTCAACTCTCAGGCAATTAAATGTAAATGAATGTAGGCTTCCAGGTTTAGCCACGTACATGGACACGTATCAAACTTAAATGGTGTATAAAACTTGAATTTGCAAGCTATGGTATATTTAAACAGCATTTCCCTAGTGTGAATATACGCACTTATGAACAGCTAGACAAAGGAGAGGGAGACTATTAAGTCTTTGCTACCTTTTTACTATTAAATCAATTTTATATCTACTATGAGGCATTGCAGTTTATAGCACAGGTTGTGGAGTCTGACTCGTAGAAACACTTAAGTTAGTGTTTCCACTGTTTATCTATTGCATGATATTCAGCATGGGATTTTCCTCTCCTGCAGCTGTGAGGAGTAAATGAGATCCTACACAAATGGTTTGCAAACACTCCACAACTATTGGTTATTATTATTTGCAATGTAATTCTGAGGGAGAATGAAAGAAGATGGATGTGTTTTGGTGGGTGGGAAAGGAGTAGTGGTTGAGGTAGAGAACAGGGGGCAGAGGAGGTCAGAGCCTGTGAGTGACCGCAATTTAAAGAGATGACCACATTGAGGGAACTGGGCTTCCTGTAAGGGGTTTCATGGGGCTGATGTTGCCACACACTAAGGTAAGTGAATGGATGGCGGAGGAGAGAGATGCCAAACGACCAGTTTTATACTTTTTCTAGGGGCTAAGCACTCAGACTAGAAAAATAAGTTAGCAGGCCTGGCCTTCATCCTTTTGCAGTCTGCTCTATACTGTGGGATGGAAGAATATAATCATAAGCATATTTTCTCTGAAACACTTCCTCTTTTACATGGTTCTGGGAAAGAGTCAAGTTGAACATGTCTTTATCTATACTTGGAGTGAATATCTTGATATTAGTTTGCTTGATGTGCAAATAAAATGGTACCTATTTCTGTATTTTGTACCGAAGCAAAGGTGGTGTATTAGTCCATTTGTATTGCTATAAAGGAATACCTGAAACTGGGTAATTTATAAAGAAAACGGATTTATTTTGCTCACAGTTCTGCAGGCTGTACAAGCATGGAACTGGCATCCGCTCAGCTTCTGGTGAGGCCTCAGGAAGCTTACAATCATCGTGGAAGGCAAAGGGGAAGCTAGCATTATCAGATGCCAGGAAGGAGCAAGAGATGGAGGAGGTGCCAGGCTCTCTTGAACAAGCAGGTCTTGCATGAACTCATAGAGAACTCACTCATTACCACAAGGACCACATAAACCATTCATCAGGGATCCACCCCCATGACTTCCCACTGGGAAGTCCCCTCCTGCTAGACCTACCTCCAACATCAGAGGTCACATTTCCACATGAAATTTGGAGGGGACAAAACATCCAAACCGTATCAGGTGGACTTCTAGAAGACCTGTACCCTCAGCTAATTAGTTCAGCATGTTGTCCATATGGAGACGTCCAGTTTTCCAAGGAATTAGTGATTTCTCCACAATAAGTTTATTAGCAAATAATAATTTGTTATTTGATTTTGGCTTCATATTGTTGCCTTATATCAGCTGTACTGTAGTCCTGCATGAGCTGTCTTTCCACAATGATAGATGCAACAATAAATTTTGATAAACTAAATTCTATATTACCACTGCTTTAATGGCAATTACAAAGATGTTCTCCCTTAATTTGTCATTGCCTCTTAACTCTTGGGCAGTTAAATGTAAAGGTATGTAGACTTCCAGGTTTAGCCATGTACATGGACGCACATCAAACTGAAGTGGTGTATTGCAGGGACACTTGAAGGCAGGGACACTTTTCTCTTTTATCATCTATAGTGTTGGGTACCATATTGGGAACTGATCAATTATAGAGAGTTGAAGGAATAAAAATCATACTTGAATTTTTTACCTTGGTACTATCGCAGAATGTCATAGTCACTTTCTCTGTCTACTGGTGTCACTTAGTCATTCGCTGGTCATTAAGACCAGCAAAAGCATTTTCTCATATATCTCTGAATCTAATCAAGGGATATAGTTCCAATCCACTGGAAACCACTGTTCTGGAATACAGCCAGCTCTCAATGTTATTGGAATTTGTAAGACTTATATTGATAATGTTGAAAAGTTTCATGATTCATTTAGCAGCCTAATTTGTAAATCTATATTTTTAAGCCTTTTTTCTTAGTTGTGTGATCCTCTGACTACTGTTAAGCCCATTTTCTCACAAAGTTTCTAACTTTGCTAAGAACATGTTTCTGATTTTTCAGTGGTATGCTCTCTTTTTGTTTTAATGGATTGATCATATGACTGATTCGATTGTACTGTGCTGTTTTCCATCCTGTAACATATAGTTAGGCAAAGGTGATTCTAGAAGTTGTCTCAATGACATCATGGTTTAATGAAGTAACCCATGGTTTTCAGTTGTTTGCTTTCCTTGTTCAACTAGGGGATTGATGACAAAGCTCCACTGATAATAGGTGATGGGGAGGGAGTTTGGGAGGGGCTTACTATAGTGGCCTTCCTTATTTGAGACATTAGGAGAGGGAAGCTTGTCCAACCCATTAATTCTTTTTTTGAGACAGGGTCTGGCTCTGTTGCCCAGACTGGAGTTCAGTGACGCAATCTCAGCTCACTGAAACCTCCTCCTCCTGAGCTCAAGCCATCCTCCCACCTCAGCCTTCTGAGTAGCTGGGACTACAGGTGTGCACCACCACACCCGGCTGATGTTTGTATATTTTGGTTAGAGACAAGGTTTCACCATGTCACCCAGGCTGTTCTGGAAATCCTGGGCTCAAGCAATCCACCCACCTCTGCCTCCCAAAGTGCTGCAATTACAAGCATGAGCCACCTCACCCAGCCTGGCCCAACCCATGAGTTTTTAAAAGTCCCACAGATGGTTTAGAATGTTTCTAACTGATACCTACTGCCCCACCGCTCACACTCACTCCTGATTTGAGGACCTCTGTTAATGGTTAGATGAATTGGAGAAATCTGTGCTTGAAATCAATCTGCTCCATACTAGCTTGGTTACCTAAATAGACAACATTTTAAAACAATGTGCACCTTCCACTTCTCATCTCAAAGCAAGGAGGAAGTTATTCAGCAAACATTTATTGAGCTGAGCAGTGAACAGTAGACAAGATCCCTGCCCTCTCAGAGCAGTCAACAGATATCAGCAGTAGTAGATGCCGTGGAGACAGATAAAGCAAGGATAAGTGATGATGAGTCACAAGACATGCTTGTATAGCATAGATTAGGGAGGGATCACCTGTCTGAAGAGGGCGCATTTGAGCAGAGACACACCAAAGTGATGGAGTGGCTGTGGAGACATACGTGTATGCTGGAGAAGAAGGTTGGAAAGAGACAAGATCAAGAGGTAAGGTCTGAGGAAGGAACAGAAAGGAGGCTGGCCCTGAGGCTGTCAAGTGATGGAGGGGGAAAGTCAGGGAAGATTAAGTTTGGAAGTCATAGGGAGTGATAATGGAGTGACTTTTCTTATGGCATTAATTGTTTTGGCCCCTGCAGTGAGAGAATCTACTGTGTGGGGGAGAGGGGGCCAGGACAAAATCAGGAATATCGGTCTAAGAGGCTATTGCAGTGGTCTAAGAGAGAGATGATGGTGCCTTAGGCTAGGACGGGAGTGGGGGAGATAGGTAGTGTTACTGAATTAAGGATATAGTTTAAAGGCATAGCACAGTAAAGTAAAAAGGTGCTGTTTATTGAGTGATATGGTAAACTGGGCACGTAGCAGGTGCTCCTAAATGTTACTTCCCTTTTATTGCCTCATGGAATTGGGTCAGCATAGCATGGGCAAATGCACAGCCACGTTTGTAATGCCAACTATTTATACATTCTCTAAACATGTACTGCGTATACATGATGCACCATGCTTATAAGCATGTAATCTGGCATTTATTGTGCAGCTTATATGGGTTTGTCCTGTTGGCAGAGTTTATTATAATAAAATAATAGTGATAATGGCAGCACTTACTTAGAAATTTTAATGTCCAGTTGTTGTTATAAGTGCTGTGCATGTATTAACTCATTTAATTCTCACAGTAGCCTTATGAGGTAGATACTAATATTACCATTATTTTTGACTAAGAAACTGAAGCACAGAGAAGTTAAATACACAAGATAATAAACCTAGTAAGTGGAGGAATTGGAATTCAACACAAGTTGTCTGGATTCAGAGTCTTGGCATTTATGTTACACTATCTATGGAATAGCAGAATATAGTTAAACACTTGCTATGGTCTGAATATATGTGTCCACCCCCTCACTCCCGATTTGTATGTTGAAACCTGACTGCCCAAGGGAATGGTATTAAGAGGTGGGGTTTGGGGGAGGTTATTAGGTCATGAAAGCAGAGCTCTCGTGAATGGAATTGGTCTTCTCATAAGAGAGGCCTGAGGGAGCTTGTTTGTTTGCCCCTTGCCCTTCTGCCATGTGAGGACACATAGAAGGCATTATCTATGATGTCTGCAGACACCTTGACCTTGGACTTCCCATCCTCCAGAACTCTGAGCAATGCACTTCTGTTGTTTATTAATTATCCAGTCTAAAGTACAGATGCTCCCCAACTTATTATGGTTTGACTTGGGATTTTTCTACTTTATAATGGAGTGAATGTGATGCATTTGAGAGAAACCGCAATTCTCTAGTGATGCTGGGCAGTGGCAGCAAGCCCTGGCTCCCAGTCAGCCACGCGTTTTCCGTCTATAATATTTGCAGTATACAATGGGTTTACTGGGATGTAACTTCATTGTAAGTCCAAGAGCGTTCGTATTTTGTTAAATCAGTCTGAACGGACTAGGACAACACTCTAAGAAGTAAATAGTGTAGGAATACGGAGAAGAGGATTCATTTCTTGTTCACTAGAACTCTTGTGAGGGAAAGTGTTTTAGACCTCAAAAAATAGAAAATTTAACTGTGGGGACGCAATGACTATAGTGGTGAAAATAATTATAGTGACGGAAGTGAATGTTTACTAAGCATCAGTACATGCTAGGCACTATGTGCAAGTCACTTATGATGGATTATCTCATTTAATCCTCACCAATGCTAGGTACCCTGGATTATTTCCATTTTATGGGAAAGGAAATGGAGACATTGACATGGGCACGGGCCTTTGTTTACACTGCTAGAAAGTGAGGAGGTGGGATTTTAATTTAGTCTTACTGCAAACTTGTGTGCAGTATGTTAGGTGGGGGATTTTGTCCAAGAGGAGTACAGTGATGAGCTTAGGCTCAGGTGGGCTGGTATAAAGCATGTTTGGGAAGCATCAAGAACTTAAAACTGTAATTACCACATTTTGTCACACATCCCAGTTATAATTGGAGGGTGCAACAAATGTAGACTCCTAGGACACACAGCAGTTGTTGATGTACAGAAGATCCACAGATCAGTACCTGGAGGGTCACTGATTAGACTGTGGCATGCATGCCATAGACTGCCATTGGAGTTCAAAACATGAAGAGATTCAATTTCGTATTAAGGAGCTTTCACATACTGGAATTTTATAATTAGGCATGCTCATCTCTGTGTATCTAGTGATGTGCTTGGGGCTAGAGCCTCTAAGAGAAGAACTGGATCTGTGAACACTCTTGGGTGTTCAGACAGTTAAAATGTCAGGCAATTGGAGGACAGAGTTGACATTAACGTGCAGAGAGGATTTTAGAGCTGTGGGAGGGAGCCTTTTCCATGGCATGAAAAGGAATCAGATTTATTAACCATATTCAGCATGTTGAGTGATAGAGATGGTTTTGGGTAGAGCTTTTGGTATATCTTTCTTTGATTTGACCACCTAGGAAGTATATATGTATCTGCCAGAGAAAGAAAAGGGCTGTGTATTAAAACAAAAATACACACATACATACCAAGAAACTAATACAATAGGCTTCTCAATCTCTTCTGCCATTTTTATCAGCCTCTCTCACATCTCT
Organism: Nomascus leucogenys; assembly: GCF_006542625.1. Classification (NCBI taxonomy): domain Eukaryota; kingdom Metazoa; phylum Chordata; class Mammalia; order Primates; family Hylobatidae; genus Nomascus; species Nomascus leucogenys. The sequence goes on from NC_044400.1 coordinate 49,960,896, forward strand.
TAAACATGTTCCAAGTGCTTTGCAAAGCTCTAGTATAGAAATTATAGATGTATGTTAAGGAAGGAGTGATTCATTCTATTTTGAGGGGTTGATAAGATGCCTTCACAGAGGAGGTAATACCTGCCTGTTTATAATTTTAAATGGTGCTTAAGAAAGCAGATAGATTGTATGCAAAAAGGTGTGGAGCTGCTAAACAGTTTGTTGCCTCAGGGAAATAATTGACAAGAGTGGACTAAAGTGAATGAAGGATGTTGGTAGAATGTTTGGCAAGGGTTGAATATGAGCTTGTAGTTGATACATAGGAATACCTGTCTCATAGGAAATATGAGCATGGTGTCTGACACGTAATTGCTGTTTACATCAATAGCACCTGCTATTATTATTGTTAGAGACAAAAATGTGATTTGGCACTATAAGCAATATCAGCATAGACTTTATCTAGTTGAGCATGTGGAGTTACATACCAAATTTGTGTGTTTGATAGTTCACTGACTGATACATGGAGACTGGGCTGAGAGATTTGTTCAGAGACCCTTGCAGTAATCCATGCAAAAGATGTCATGAGGTTCGGAACCATGGCAAAAGCAGTGAGGATGGAGAAGTATATTAGTCAGTTCAGCTGCTATGACAAAATACCACAGGCTCTGTAGCTTAAACCACATAAATTTATTTTCTGACAGCTCTGGAGGTTGAGAAGTCCAAGATCCATTTGCCAGCTGATAAGTTTCCTAGTGAGATTCCTCTTCCTAGCTTACAGATAGCCACCTTTTCCCTATGTCCTTACATAGAGGGCTCTGGGCCTGGGGGAAAGAAAACTCTCTGGTGTCTCATAAGAAACTAATCCTGTCTTATCAAGGTCCCATCCTGATGACCTCATTTAACCTTAATTACCTCCTTGGAGGCCCTGTCTCCAAGTACAGTCACAGTAAAGGTTAGGGCTTCAAGATAGGAATTTTGGGAGGACATAATTCTATCAGTAGCAAGGAGTAACGTCGGTAGCTCACCTAATTCCTTGATTGTGGTGGATAATACAAAGGTGTACTTGGAAATACAGTCTAGGCTTTAGATTTGGGGTAGGGACAGATCAGGAGGTTTCTTGGTGTGAGTGTGTGTATGTATTTTATTAAAATTGTTTTTCTCCTATTAAGGTTTTTGTGCACAGGGGTAAGCAAAACTATGACTTTTTATAATTTATTCTACTTCAGAAGGAAAATGCTTCTAATCCTCTCAAGTTATTGGCCAATTGATCCTGTTTATAAATTCTAAAGTGGCTGAATACATTATGTCCACTTATTGTTCCATTGGTAGTAATTATTTCCATCCTGTGATAATGCTAGTAAAAATAGACAATACACTTGTTGCAAAATAATTGTGTAGAAAAAGAGTGGCTTATCTGAGAATTGAGTTTGTATGTAGTGTTGAGATGTAACTTTTCTTTTTTTAAATTATTTATTTATATATTTATTTATTTATTTTTGAGATGAAGTCTCGCTCTGTCGCCAGGCTGGAGTGCAGTGGTGCCATCTCGGCTTACTGCAACCTCCGCCTCCCAAGTTCAAGCTATTCTCCTGCCTCAGCCTCCTGAGTAGCTGGGATTACAGGCACGCACCCCCACACCCAGCTAATTTTTGTATTTTTAGTAGAGACGGGGTTTCACCATGTTGGCCAGGATGGTCTCGATCTCCTGACCTCAAATAATCCACCCACCTCGGCCTCCCAAAGGGCTGGGATTACAGGCTTGAGCCACCGCACCCAGCCGAGGTGTAACTTCTTTGTGTGTGACATTTTAGCATTTTAGGTGTTACTCTGGGGTGCCTTATTGACAAAGGCATTTCCTGCCTTTCATCATTTATTTTGTATTTTTATTTCTCTGCTCCTGCAGTGTGTCCTGAAGAAGATATATTCTTTCCCTTTTATCCTATACCTGTTTGTTACTGCTTGCTGATATTTTAAAATAGTTGAAGCCATAGCTTATGGGCAGTTGATGTGTGGCATATGCAGAGTCCAAGTAGTGCCTTTTGTGGAGGGGTTTTTCAGTCCTGCATCAAAGCTTGCTCAGGGAAATTTCCCTTATTTGGGTGTGTCTCATTTTATTACTTCAGTATATGTGTGTCATGCCTGTTCTGTACTTTTTTATTGACGCACAATGTACAGAAAGTTGCACATATGCATTTTCATAAACTGAACACACCTGTATAATTAGCATCTGGAAAAATGGACTTTTAAAAAAAGTTTAATTATTTTGTTTGGGAGAAAAATAAACCTTTATGGATCTGCTGTGTACATTGGAGGACATGTGACCTTTAAACCTTTACCTTGTCCTTTCCTATTAGCATATTTCCTGTTATCTAATGTATTTAAGAATTAGCTGATTATTCAATGTCATATCTTGTATATCACTATTGTTTACATACAATGCTGCCTGCTTTTATGAAATGAAAATTATTGAACTGAGAAATATGTTCTGACTACTTTTTAAATATTTGAAAGAAAATGCAGTGAAAGGGAAAGTTGTTATATTCAACTGCTGTTAAGAAAATTGCATAAAACTTGAAAGTCAAAAGAACATTCTTTCAGTGCCTTTTCGGGAATATTGTTTAACAGGACCACCTTAGAGATATTTTAATCCCAATTTTAATTCCTCTGCTTGACTTGGCTATTTATTATTTGAGTAGCACGTAGACACTGAGAAGTTACCTGTATGCTTATAGATTTTTGTCCAGTAGAAAAGATAACCCCAAATGTTATGGCTTATTATCCTGTAGGACATTAAACAGTTTTTTATCTAACCTAGCTGTCCTATTCTAATACTTTAAAAAAACCCTTTCTGATGAACTATATACATCTTTTCCACAAATGCTCTTGGATCCAATCTTACTGACTTACTGGTTCCCTCATTTTTAATTAATAAGTTGAATAAAGTTTTTGATATATGTTCATTCAGTACATGTGTCAGTGTCATTTTTTTTCACCTTTTTGAAAGTCATAGTTTGATGCTGTCATAGCATTTCTGTCCTGTACCTTCACATACTGAGAAACTGGTTTTCTAGGGCATGCAAAGCAATGCACAAAGATTCCAAATGCAGAATGAAAGTTAGTGTCCTAATTTCTGTTGTTTTTTCAGAGAAAGTATATAAAAGTAGATTTTAATAATTAAAATAGCCTAATAAATCTTTTTTTTTTCTAGGCTTAAGCACATAAAGCAGTCACTGTGAAGAAAATAACATTTTAAGAAACTTTTCTGTCACAATTGATAGAGGAAAAGCCAGTAGAGAAGTACATCATCTTGTGTGTGTGTCTCATCGTGCCACTTTTTGTAACTCAGCTTAGTAATGAAGCCACCATTATGTCCTCAGTCAGTGAAGTAAATGTGGATATAAAAGATTTCCTAATGAGCATTAATTTGGAGCAGTATCTCTTACATTTCCATGAGTCTGGTTTTACCACTGTGAAGGACTGTGCAGCAATAAATGACAGCCTGCTGCAGAAAATTGGAATATCACCTACAGGTCACCGTAGGAGGATACTTAAACAGTTACAGATAATCTTGTCAAAAATGCAAGATATTCCAATATATGCAAATGTCCATAAAACAAAGAAGAATGATGACCCTTCAAAGGATTACCATGTTCCATCTTCTGATCAGAATATCTGCATAGAACTTTCCAATTCTAGTAGTGTTCAGACATCTAGCCCACCGCAGTTGGAGACTGTTACAAAAAATCTTGAAGACAATGATGCAAGTGTGGAAAGAAGCCAGTATCCTCAATCAGATAATAAGCTGTCTCCTCCTAAAGGCGACTTCCCCACTGCAGAAGAACCACACCTGAATTTGGGTTCTTTGAATGATTCTTTATTTGGTAGTGAAAATATTAAAATAGAATCATTGTTTACAAAGAAGACTATGGATCACACAATTGAAGAACAACAAACAGAAAAAGTTAAATTGATCACAGAAAATCTCAGTAAGCTCCCTAATGCAGACTCGGAATGCCTTTCTTCTGTTGGCTGTTCAACATCAGGAACAAATTCTGGAAATGGAACAAATGGTTTATTAGAAGGATCACCACCATCCTCATTCTTTAAGTTTCAAGGAGAAATGATTGTAAATGACTTGTATGTTCCATCATCACCAATCCTAGCACCTATGAGAAATCGTAGCAAGTTGGTTTCAAGACCATCTCGATCTTTTCTGCTAAGACATCGACCTGTACCAGAGATTCCAGGGTCAACAAAAGGAGTTTCTGGGAGGTAAGAATCTTTACAATAAGCTGTAAATATTCAATTTGAGGGCATTTAGTGATTTTTTAAGTTATATTTTCAGTGTTCCTATCTAAATTTGACTGTATTCATTTACCTATTCAACCAACCTTTTCTTTTAAAAAAATGTCCTCATCCCATTGGACATTTTTTCACAGAGTCTGTTTCCAGCTAATAATGCCTGGGACTCTTTAGCTTTTCCCTATTTAATCGGGGGGACATCCCTTCCCTTAATTCTACCTGGATATTCCTTTCCATACCAAGTCTCCACACCTATGATACTTGTAGTCTTTCCATTAGTGCAGTTCTCATATTTGAAATGTTGACTCTGTCTCCCCAGTAGATGATTTGTTCTTTGACAGAGAACATGTTTTTAATGTTTGTATCTCTGCTGCCTGGTACAATGCTTGGCACCAAGTAATAATTCAGCACACATCTATTGAACTTGGTATTTAGTCATTGTGCTTGGTGGGAAGGATGCAAAGAGGAATACGGTGACTTGCAGTCTCGTATAGAAGTCACATGTAAAAAGATGGTGACAGACAGCTCAGTATGAAGCTAGGCTCACTAGAGACGAGACCTCTGGGACCCCAAAGAGGGGCTCTACCAGTGTAGGTTCTTATACCCAGGTAGTAGGTCATTGGTATCCCGAGGTAACAGGAGGATTACCTAAACAGTTTGGGAGGAGGTAATTTATAGCAAAAGAGGTCATCAGCTTTAGCTTTCAGAATTTATTAATCTCAAAGTTATACCTAAAATAGTTGTGGTTTTCTCCAGGGTTGGAGTAGGATATTGCTTTTACCATTAAAAGTTAACACTTGTCTCTCTGCTGAAACATGAGGCTGTTCAAGTTTGACTGTTACTGTAGTGGCACTAAATGCTTTACACACTTCCTGCACAGGCTCCACGCTGGAGTTTCAGCAGGATTCCTCTTTCCCCCCCATGCCTGCTGTTCCCCCTACTCCCTTTGAATCTGTGGCTGCTACTGATTCTCTTGGCCTTAGATACCTTTGGTAATTGCAGTGCAAATAGTTTTTGCAAGAGAAGGGTGGAAATTTAGTGTTTGTGAGAGAAAACATGACCATTTACAAGGCTCTGTTAATATAAGTATCTCCTATTAGAGCGTAAACGTTTTGATGGCAGAGGCTCTAATTAATTTGTCTTTATCTTGACATCCCTAGTGCCAGTAGCAAAGTCTGGTATTTCCTAGTAAATCAATATAGTGTCATGTATTAACCACATTTATTAAACAACTAGTGTCATCTATTAAACACTAGTTTGGTTTATAATTTTGCAGGAGTTATCTAATGTAAGGGCCACTCAAACTCCATGTGAACATGGAGTAGGTAATGTTCACCCCATTTTACTTTTGAGGTAACTGAGCCTTGGGTTAATTTCTCCAAGATCACATGGGTAGTGAACTAGGATTTCCTACCAGTACATCTGACTCTAGCTCCCACTTCCTTAACCACTTATTGAGTAAATATTGTTGAAAATGTTGATTGCCTATATAAGAATTGGATTATTTATTGGGATTGTAAAGGACACTCATTTTGTTTGACACTGTAGCTTTAAAATATTTTGCTAATTTTGAATAATTTAAAGAAGGTGAATGAAAAATGACAAGTCTTCAGATGGCAGATGTTTTTGACATGCCAGAAGGGTTTACTATGTGTACACATGTTAAAGCTGCATCTTTGCCAGGACCGAATCCCTTTGGGAGCTGTAAAGGATCACCTCACATAAGAAGCATTTGATTTAAGTTTCAAACAGTCTGTGCTAATTTTCATGAATTTTACAGAGAATCTTGATACTCATTTAGTTGTATACGGGCAGCAAAATTCCACTTCTTTCTTCTTAGGGTCCTAGCTGGGCCTGAGAATTAAATGGATATAAAACAGATTAACAGAAGAAAAGCATACAAATTTATTTCATACAAGTAATGTGAGTTTTATGCAGCACGAGAATCCTCATAAAGAGATAAAGACCCAAATAAGCAGTTAGAGTGAAACGCTTAAATAATGAATTGCAAAAAGAGCAGTAAGTTGTGAAAAACCAACTAAATTATGTGGGGAGGCTTAAAAGATAAGTTTTTTATAACAAGGCCTGTACAGAATTCTTTGGCCTCAACTTCTTGTCCTTGAGGACAGGATGTTAATTTCTTTCAGGGGAATTTCATCTTCTGCTTTTAAGGAAGCTGGAAGATCAAGAGTCCTCTTTTTACACCTGTTATTTTCCAATATTTGAATTAAATGCCTTTATTCAAAATAGTAAGAGTGCCAGAGTGGTATATTTTCAACTCCTTCCATTGTAAGCTTTGTATCATATGAAAAGCTCGTTATTCAATTTGTGACTGAGTCTTTGAGAGTGGAAACAACATTAAAATTAGTAGTAAATAATTTAGTACTAGCTATATCATAGCACTGTTTTCTTTTTCATGTGATTTTTAGGCCAGATTACCTATCCTAACCTTTCTTTTCTTTGATTATGGTAGTTAATAGCAGCAATGCTTTTGTGGTGTTCAGATCATAAAATGAGCAAATAAATTATTTTCAGACTTCACTGTTTGTTTTTCCTTGTGCGCCCTCCCTATGTTGCAAATAGTAATTCCATGATTTTAAAGTGTTATAATATGACTTTTTAAATCAAACTGTGGGTTATGTAATGTGAGTTTCTCTTTGGTCAAGTAATAACACCTGCAAATGATATTTAGTGCATTCCTTGATATACGAAATGAAAATATTTCTTTATGGCCTGTGTTTTTAAAGGAATTACTAAACATTTCATACAGCTGCTCAAAGGAATGTGGATGTCGACTTTGAAGTGTTTTCCTGACATAGGGCTTTTTGTTTTTCTGTCCCTGGACACGTGCCCTCCTGCCTCCTTCCTCTCAACAGAATCTGATAGAATTGATGCTCTATCAAATTTTTTGTCTTTGTTGTGGACTTGGGTTCTTCCCTGAATTCCTGCCTGCTCCTTTTACCTGGAGGGCTGGCCTGGACGATAACCTCAGGTTATCTTTTGAACTATCTCTTGAGAGCTAGATCAGGACTGGGCTCCAAGCACCAGCTCCTTCCTTATCACCTTCACTTGGAGGCCTTACTAGTCCCTGGGAGCCCTCCAAGCAGAAAGCGGATGCCACATTGCCATGAGAGTTGTAGGTGTGTCATGTGATCTTATGCAGCGTCGTCTTAGTGCCCCAGGCAGGAAGGAATCTCACAGCTACTGAAGGAAGTACATTTTTCCTCCTCGCTTTAATAATTTTTATACATCTTTCATGCAATTGTATTATCCTTAGGATAGGTCTCAAAGCCTTCTTTGTAAGGTGTAGTGCCTCTGAATGTTTTGGGGGTAAGGGCAAATGAAGAAGCAGAAGTAATGGGAAAGGGATGGTGTGCAAAGCTGCACTGTTGTGCAAGTACAACTGCTAGAAAACTGAGGTGCTGTGTTGACTCCTTGAGGGCTTTTCAAAAGTTTGAAATCTAAACCTGAAGTCTCCTGTGTTCTTTGAACTTTCTATTAAAAATAAAAATCTTGGATATTTTTCCTCTGTATTCACATAGGCATTCAAAATGGTTGACACTATTTTATAGATTTTAATGTCAACAATACATATGAGCAAAAAGTACAGAAAAGTAATCAGCATTCGTTTGCTGTACTGAATAAGAAATATATAGAAGGATATCCTTCATTTTCATCTTCAAGAAAATTTTACGTTTCACATTATAGTAGAAAAATATTTAGCAATCTTAACATTTCGATTTCTTTCTTTTAAAATGCTTTTTAAATTGTATGAAAAAAGACTATTTTAATATTTGTTAAATTTTGAATTGAATATATAAATAATTAAATCTAAATTTAAATAGTAGTTAGATTTATTGTTAGAAGGTGAGGGTATCTATCTGCTCAATAATCTAATTTAAAAAGTCATTACATTTATATTTCTTTTTGTAAATCCATCTTGTTTGAAAAACGTATAAAATTGAAATGTTTGCTAGTAGATTAAAAAATTCATGATGTTGTAAACTTATGTGTTGCAGTAGTTCTGTAATGATAATTCATTCTTACCCTAAGGATGTTTTTTAAAACTTCACAGATTGAGGCTTATCTGTGCATTGTCAGTTTCACATTATTGGTCTATGCTGTAATTACACTCTCATGCTTTCTGAATTCAGATTTGTCTGTTTTAGTTAGATATTATGAAAACCTCAGGGCAGTGTTAAACTGCTGCCTAATGATTGTGTGTTGTTTTTTTTTTTAATTTCACTCTAGAATGACCCACAGTCTGTTATCAATTGTGAGAACTGTGTTTTTATTTATTTATTCATTTATTTATTATTTTTAACATTTTGTGAAATGATGTTCCACATATGGCATGTAATTATTTTTTTTTTATTTGGCTGCCTTGTCAAAGTAGTAAGTACAGTTCATAAGGGGATATCTTGACATTAACCTTTATGCCACTGCTTTTCTGGGCAACTTTCAGTGATTAAAAATATTAAAAAAAATAAAACCTGTAGGTATGCTGAACACTCACTTTTATAATCAGAGTGATTCATTACCTTCTTTTCTTTTATATTCAGGTTCTTTAAACAAACTATTTTAATTCTGATACCAATGATAGTTGTCTTTGTCTCTGGCTACCATGATGAAATACCGTAGACTGGGTAGTTTAACCAATAGAAATTTTTCTTATTGTTCTGGATACTAAAAGTCTGAAATCAAGTGTTAGCATCCTTTGGTTTTGGTGACGGCTCTCTACTAGCTATCAGATGGTGGCCTTCTTGATGTCTGCTTATGTGGGCTTTGTTCCTAGGCTGAGAGAGAGAGAGCCATCTCTGGTTTCTGTTTTTAGAAGGCTACCAGTTCTATTGGAACAGGGCTCCACCTTTATGACTGTATTTAACTTTAATTACTTACCTAATTTAAATACAGTCACATTGTGGGTTAGAGTTTGAACATATGAATTTTGTGGGGTGGGAACATGATTTTATTCAGAACAATAGTTTTTCTTGTATAGAAATTTGTTAATTCTCTATTTAAGTAATAGAATTTAGGTATTTTCAAAGGCCTTACAAACATATTACATTCCACAGGCAAAGACTGTTTATAGTAGGTCAGCCCGTCACAATTGAACATCTGCAGATTTCCTCCATTTTCAGATTTAGGGTTTTAAAAATAATAAAATCGACATAGGGAAAATATTAACAAGACATTTAGCCAGCTAATGTGAATCAGAATCATTGATATTTTTGATATGGGTTTTATTTTTAGATTTTATTATTATTTGGGGTTTTAAAACATTATTTCCATTTGAACATAAGTTTTAACTTACTAAAATAAAGCTTTATTTTAGAATTTCCCTTTTCTGAAACTCCACAAATCAAGCTGTAAATATACATGCTTCATTTCCCAAGATCATTTACATATGACAAGATTTCTGAGCCCCTCAACAATGACATATATTACCTGGATATGTTTATGATGCTTGGGGCATTTTTTCAACAAGGGTTAGTTTGTTGGTCCAAAGCACTGAGGGAAAGGGAAAAAGGGCTACAATACAAGGATGAAGATGAGGTTATGACTTTCAGGGAATTTACGAGGGAGAAGGAGGTACCTTCTCAGTGTTTGGAGTTAAGCTAGTAATTCTGGCTTCCTGGTCAGAAACTGTAGTATGAGTCATATTTAAAAAATGGTTTGAAAGCCACAACAAAAATATTAAGACAAAATTATTTATAAATTGGAAAATTTCAAACATACATAAGAGTATGCAAAATATCATGTTACCATATAATACCATCTAGATTAAAAAAAAATCTTACCATAGTAGACCCAGACTTTAGTTTATTGAGAAATAATGAATTCAGCTAACTTTTCTGCCTCCTTCCTTTGTGCCCAGAAGTAACCAATATTCTGAAACTGGTGTTTATCCTACTCATGCATGCTTTTGTACTTTTACTACAGATGCAATAGCATTGCTGTAGATGTTTTTGATTAATGAAAATGATATTCTTTTGTAGTTTGGTGTTTCACTTAATACTTTTGTGATTTGTCCACATCAATATATGTATTTTATATAACTGCTGTATAATATTTGATTTTAAAAACATAATTTATTCTCCTAGGTTGTCGACACTTTTTCACTATTCCAAATATGAAGTGTTCATTTTGAGGACTTTAAGAAACAAATGCACACGTTAGGTTTACCAGGAGGACCAATAATTTTTTTCTGTAATAAAATTAACATTTTTTGCTGAGTTTTTATGTTATGCAGGCCACTGCCTTATGCTCTGTAAAAGCATCATCTCATTAATCGTCATAATACTCCTAGGCAGCAGGCCCTGGATTATTCCCCGTTTAATAAATGTGGAAAGCAGGTTCAGAACTTTCAAGTAACTAGGCTAACATCATAAAAGTATAAGAACAGGAGAGGATGATGACTACGGTTCAGTTTTTAATTTTCACAAATCAACATGCTTTATATTTCAAAGTTAAAAGCAGTTTTCAGGATAACTGGTGGTAAAATAGTAGAAAAGAAAGACAAAATTGACCTTGAATCTTGGCTTTCTTCTTCTTAGCTGTGGGACTTGGGCTGGGAGAGTTTCCCACCTTTATTGGTAGGACTAGGACACCAAATCTTACCTCATAGGGCTGATACAAGGAATTAGTGTGAGCTGTAGATAAATAAAGACACTTGCTTTTTGCTTTGGGCATAATAGGTGTTAAAATATAAGAAAGGTTGTGATAATTTATTAGTAGATAAATGAAAATGTAAGTTGCTACTCAAGAGTTTTCAAAACAACTTGCTTCCTATATTTGTGCTAATTTTTCATCTCCAGCAGTTCATCTGAACTTGGTTGATAGATTTGGTAATCCCTTGTAGGTAGATATTAAATGAGGCAATCAATAAGAATTATCACAAACTTTTTTCTTCACATTTTATTTATTGGTAAAACCAACAAAATATTGCTTAAAAATTCCACTAATGGATATGCTTAAAATATTCAAAATCTTTTTTTTTTTTTTTTAAATTTAAGTTAAGCATTGTGGCTTAGGTCTTGGGAAAGGAACAAGACTGCCTAGGTTTGATCTCAGATTAGTTACTCGTGAGCTGTATGAACTTGAGTAAGTGACCTAACCCCTTTCTGTGCCAATTTTGCCTACTTTTAAAAATGTGGAAAATAATCTTATTTCCCATTTTTTTAAAATCTGTGTACTATATGTGTGTGTTTGTACACATGCGTGAGTCCTTTGACGATGGTCACCCATTCTGAGAAGTATGCCATTAGGTGCTTTTGTCCTTATTTGGACATCATGGGATGTACTTACACAAACCTAGATGGTATAGCCTATTACATACCTAGGCTATATGGTAGAGCCTACTCTTCCTAGGCTACAAACCTGTACAGCATGTTACTGTACTGAATTGTAGGAAATTGTAAGACAGTAGTAGATATTTGTGAATTTAAACAAATCTAAACATAGAAAAGGTACAGTAAAAATATGGTGTAAATATAAAAAATAGTACACTTGTATAGGGCACTTACTGTGGGTGAGTCAGTGAGTGGTGAGTGAAGCTGAAGCCGAGGACATTACAACGCTGTAGACTTTATAGACCCTGTACACTTAGGCTACACTAGATTTATAACAATACTTTTTCTTCAGTGACAAATTAACCTTAGCTTATTATAACTTTTTAATTTAACTTTTCAAGCTTCCTACTCTCTTGTAGTGACACTTAGCTTAAAACACACATTGTACAGCTGCACAAAAATATTCTTTATATCCTCATTCTATAAGCATTTTTCTATTTTTAATTAATTTTTAAAAATGTATAAAATTTACAACTCTTCCCGTTCCCATCTTCTGGAAGGTCTTCAGGGACAGTTGCATGCATGGAGCTGTCATCACCTATGATAACAATGCCTTCTCCTGGAATACAACTTGAAAGACCTAACTGAGGCTATTTCACAGTTATCTTAAAAAAAAAATAAGTCGAAGAAGTATACTCTAAAATAAAAAAGTATAGTAAATATATGACCCAGTGAAATGATCACTTATTATCAAGTATTATGTACTGTGCATAATTTTATGAACTATACTTTTATATGACTGGCAGTGCAGTGGATTTGCTTGCACCAGCATCACCACAAACATGAATAATGTGTTGTACTGTGGTGTTGCAATGGCTACAATGTCACTAGGCAATAGGAATTTTTCATTCTCATTATGTTCTTATTGGATCACTGTCATATGTTCAGTCATTGATCAGAATGTGGAGGGGATGACTACACACACACACACACACACACACACACACGTGTGCCTATATGTAAAAATCTGGGACCTATCTGGCATATTGTAAATGCTCAGTAAGAAGCAGTGATATTAATTACTAGTGCAAGTTACCAAAGACGTTCAAAATTTGAGCACTGCTCCACTCGAGGGTTCAAATCAGTAGTAAATACTTGGCGTTAGTAGTATACAAATGTCAGGAAACAATTACAGCTTTATAAAAGTATCAAGAATCTGGAGATAATGAACAAATAAAGGATGCTTTTAAAAAAGGTTTTACCTTTTAGGTATGACCCAAACAGTATAGCTTTGCCCATTTTGTGATCTTAAAAAAATTGCAGTCTTATAGTGAGTATATTTTTAGTCTAGCTCATTTTGCTTAACTTTGAGAATCATTCATGTTTGTGCCTGTGGTTATAGTTTGTTCATTTTTACTGCTGTATAGTATTTTATTCTATGAATATGCTATAATATCCATTCTTAATTTTGTTAGATATTTCATATTTTCCACCTTATCCAATATTTTATGTGTATATTTATTTGTAGGTGCATGTGTGTATATATATACATGCATATAATGTAAATATGTATATACACATATAAATCAACTTAGACATAATTTACATATAAAATAGACTAATTTTCAGTATATACATGCTTATGTGACCACTGTAACAATTAAGATTTAGAACATTTCCATCACTCATCTCCACTTTTCCCAAAATTCTCTTGTGACCATTTGCAGTAAATTCTCTACTTCCTGAATCAGGCACCTGTAGATTTCACTATTAGTTAGTTTTGCCTGTTTGGGAATTTTATATAAATGAAATCACAGAGCAGGTCATCTTTTGTATCTGACATCTTTATTCAGTATGATGTTTTTGAGATGTGTCTGTGTTGTTGCATGTCAGATTGTTCTTATTGCTGAATAGTGTTTCTTTGTGTGAATCTCCAATTTGTTTCTCCATTTGCCCATTGACATATATTTGGGTGGTTATTCTTGAGGCATATTTGTATGCATGGCTGTTGAATACAGATCTAGGAGTAGGATTGCTGTGTCATGGGATATGTATATTTTCCATTTTTGTAGATAATGCAAAATGGTTCTTATAAAGTAGTTGTATGAATTTGCATTACCATCAACAGTGTATGTGCATTCCTCTTGTTTCATACCCTCAACATTTGTGTGTTTTTTGTTAGCCATGTAGATACATGTGTAGTGTTATTTTATTGTGGTTTACACTTGCATTTCATGATAACTAATGAGATTGAACACCTTATGTGCTTGTTTATTGGCCTTTTGCTACATTTATATCTTTTTGGTGTGGTGCCTTTTCAGATCTTTCACCTATTTTGGTTTTGGTTGTTTGAAATTGCATTTTTTGTGTGTTCCTTAAGTGTTATTTATTCTTAAGAGTTACTGATAAACTGTGGGTATAAACCCCTTGTACAATATATCTTCTGCCTCTGCATATTGTTTTTATGTTCCTTAATGGTGACTTTTTAATGAATAAGAGTTCTTCATTTTAATTTAGTCAAATTTACGTGCACTTTCCTTTAGAGTTAAAACTGTTATGTCTTAGGACACATGAAAATCTTCTATTTTTATCTTCTAGCTTTATTGTTTGGCCTATTACACGGGGATTTATAATCTGTCTTGAATTGGTTTCTGTGTATTGTCTGAGGTAGGAGTAAATTTTCATTTGCTTCCATATAGATGTACAAGTACTCTAGTCTTTCAAAAGACCATACTTTCCTCATTGCTATAGGTTGATGTCTTTGCCTTAAATGCAATTGGATCTCTGTGTTTTTTTTTAATATTTTAGTTTCAGGGTACATATGCTGGGTTGTTATATAAATAAACTTGTGTCACAGGTGCTAAGCCTAGTACCCAATACTTATTTTTTCTGATCCTCTGCTTCCTCTCACTTCCCCCCTTCTAGTAGGCCACAGTGTCTGTTGTTCCCTCTTTTGTGCTCATATGTTCTCATCATTTAGCTCTTACTTACAAGGGAGAACATGTGCTATTCTGTTTTCTGTTCCTGCATTAGTTTGCTAAGGAAAATGACCTCCAGCTCCATCCATGTAACTGGGTCTCTTTAAGTGGGTTCTTAATCCTAGTTCAATAGTCTATTATCCTTTTTATTGATAATACAGTGTTTTAATTACTACAGCTATATAATAAATCATGAAACCTGGTAGAGTATGTCTTCTCACTGTACTCTTTAAAAACTTGTCATTATTGGTCCTTTGTTTTTCACATGTATTTTAGCATCAGTTTGTTAAATCTCACAAACCCCCTTTCCAGTAACTCTTTTGATTAGGATTGCATTGACTCTACAGATTCATATAGGGGATATTGTCATATTTGTAATATCTAGTATTTCATATTTTTAAAATTTTATTAGATTTTTTTCTGATTTTCTTGGTAATGTTTTCCAGTTGAGTTCTTGCAAATCTTTTGCTAGATTTAATTCTAGGTTTTGGTAGTTTTTTAATGCCCTTATACTATATGGCACCATTTTAATGTTTCATTTTGTTATTGATATTTGGGGATGGAATTGATATTTATATGTCAACCCTATTAGTAAGTTTGCTAAAATCATTTTTATTTTTATTTTTGTATTTTGTATTTTATTTATTTATTTTTGAGACCCTGTCTCACTCTGCCACCCAGCCTGGTGTGCAGTGGCACGATCTTGGCTCACTGCAACCTCCGCCTCCCGGGTTCAAGAGATTCTCCTGCCTCAGCTACCCCAAGTAGCTGGGATCACAGTCACGCGCCACCATGCTCAGCTAAGTTTCATGTTTTTAGTAGAGATGGGGTTTCTCCATGTTGGCCAGGCTGGTCTCAAACTCCAGGCCTCCGGTGATCTGCCCACCTCTGTTTCCCAGTGCTTGGATTACAGGTGTGAGCCACCATGCTTGGCTGCTGAATTCATTCTGAAACAACTCCTTTTGAGGTCAAAAAATATATATAATAAATTATAATTCCTTAAAGCATGTAATTTGATGAGTTGTGAAAGATATGTAAACCTATGAAATTTTTACCATAAACAAGAAACAGAGCAGTTCTGTTACTTCTAAGAGTTTCTTAGTTTCTTATACAGTCCATCCCTGTTTTACATGCTCATATAGAATAAGATAGAATATGCAGTCCTGCACCACGCAATGATGTTTTTGTCAGTGATGGACCACAGATATGATATTGGTCCTGTAAGAATATAATGGCTATACCATGTAACCTATGTGTGAAGTAGGCTGTACCATCTAGGTTTATGTAAGTACACTCCATGATGTTTGCAAAATGATGAAATTGCCTAACAACCTATTTCTCAGAATGTATCCCTGTCATTAAACCATGCATGACTGTATTTCTTATGTCTTGCTTCTTTTGCTCAGCATGATGATTTTTGAGATTTATTTAGATTATTATTTTTTATTAGTAGTTTTTTTTTTCTTTCAGCTGGGTAGTAGTCTCTTGGATCCATACACCACTATTTGTTTATCATTTACTTCTTGATGTCTATTTGGGTTTTTTCAAGTTTTTCATTATTGAGAATAA
This sequence comes from Nomascus leucogenys, assembly GCF_006542625.1. Taxonomy (NCBI): domain Eukaryota; kingdom Metazoa; phylum Chordata; class Mammalia; order Primates; family Hylobatidae; genus Nomascus; species Nomascus leucogenys. The sequence goes on from NC_044400.1 coordinate 49,977,016, forward strand.
AGCTGCTGTGACCATTTGTATACAGGTCTTTCTGTGAACATATGTTTTCAATATTTTTGGTAGGATTGTAATAGCTGGGCCTTGAAGTTTGGTGAATGTTTATTTTTATAAGAAAATACAAGCAATTTTCCAAAATGGATGCACCCTTTTACATTCCTGCCAGCGGTATTTATTTGTTTGTTTGTTTGTTTATTTGCTGCCATCAGTATTTAAATGTTCTAATTATTCCACATATTCTCCAACACTTGATATGAACATCCTTCATTTTAGCTATTTTAATGTGTATGTGGTGGTATCACACATTCATATATTTTGTGATACAACTATTTGCATTTTTCCATTTTGTTTATTTTATTTATTTTTTGAGACAGGGTCTTGTTCTATTGCCCAGGCTGGAGTGCAGTGATGCAGTCATGACTCACTGCAGCCTCAACCTCCTGGGCTGAAGTAATCATCCCACCTCAGCCTCCCAAGTATCTGGGACTACAGGCATGCACCACCACCCCTAGCTAATTTTTGTATTTTTTTTTTTTTTTGTAGAGATGGGGTTTCATTAGGTTGCCCAAGCTGGTTTCAAACTCCTGAGCTCAAGAAATCTGCCCACCTTGGCCTCCCAAAATGTTGTGATAATAGGCATGAACCACTGTGCCCAGGCTTAAAAAAAATAGCATTTATTATTATTTATTTTTGTAGAGACAGGGTCTCTCTATATTGCCCATGCTGGTTCTTTTTTGTTTTTGTGTGTGTGCTTTGTTTTTGTTTTTTTGAGACAAAGTCTTGCTTTGTTGCCCTGGCTGGAGTGCAGTGGCACGATCGTGGGTCACTGCAGGGCTCCGCCTCCTGGGCTCAAGCAGTCCTCCCACCTCAGCCCCCTGAGTTGCTGGGACCAGAGGTGAACACCACCATGGCAGGTTAACCGATTTTAAAATTGAGTTGTATTTCTTATTACTGGATTGTAAGAGTCCTTTTTTTGGTTTGGGCAAATCACTCGTCACTAGTACTTGACATTATAAATTTTAAATTTTGGTAAAGACTAAATTTCAATGTTTTTTAGGGTTTTAGTTTTTTATTTTATTTAAGGAATCTTTGCCTACTCAGATGTTACAATGATTTTTCTCTCATATTTTTCAGAATTTCTAGAGTTGTAGCATTAAACATTTGGGTCCCAACTCCACTTTGAGTTAATTTTTGTGCATGATATGAAGCAAAAGTCGACATTCATTTCTTTTAATCATTGAGATATCCAGTTCCAGCAACATTTGTTGAAAGGGCTATTCTTTTTCCACCACATTTCTTCAGAACTTTTTTCTTAAATCAATGGACCAAAGTTGTGTGGGACTGTATATGTGGACTTTCTATTCAATTCCATTGATTTATATGTCTGTACTTTCAGCAATGGCACAATGATTGGATTACTGTAGTTTTAGATTAAATATTGAAATTGTATAGTATAAATCTGCCAGTTTTGTTCTTCTTTTTAAAGGTTATTTTTCCATTTTTTAGGTGGAAAAGAGAACTCTGTTATATGATAGAAGGCCTTCATCACCCTCTGCTTCTACAATGTTTACCTCTGCCACTGCTGTTATCATGTTGTATTCTAAATAATTGCTCTGTAATATCTTCCTCCTGAAACTGTAAGATCTTTGAAAGATCTTGTGTGTATTTTCATATTGTGTCTACAGAGCCAGACACATTTTTGACTCTGTATTATAAAGCTAAAGACAAAAAGCTACACAAATACTGACATCTAGTTAGTAAATCTGTTTCAGAGATATGACTAGCAGTTTTGAAATTACTTTATGTGCATATTAGCATTGGAAAAATATGTTTACTTTTGTAAATTATAGGTGTGAGTAGCAAACACTTGTACAAAATGTCCTTTGCAAAGAAAATTTCTTCCTTTAAAAGTCTAAATAGAAAAATACATTTGTGGAATTTGGCTATTCAGCTTTTTTCAAGTCAGAATTAATTTCTGAATATTGTTTTTTCTACCCAAAAGAATGTATATCTCTCTAATAAATCCTTAAATATAAATCATAAATATTTTCTCATAATATTTTCTAATAATTTTAATTTTACTCATAAATATCATAAATATTTCCATTCATAAATATTTTCTCTTGCTTTTTAAGCTATTTCCGTGAAAGAAGAAATGTTGCTACCTCAACTGAAAAATCTGTGGCATGGCAAAGTGAGTGTATGTGTTTAATGTCTCCTTAAATTAGAGCTCATTTGATAGTCTTAACTGTGTTAAAATCATGATTGCAAAGGCAGCCCACCTGTGGTATAGGGAACAGTGGAAATAACTGTCTGCCAGTGTTCACAGTACTTCAGACACTTTTAAAGTGGACTGAATAAAAGGCAATAACATACACTCTGACTCCTGGAAATTTGTACATGCTAATGTAAAAAGTTTTCTTTTTATACAAGCTTCATTTATTATTAGCCACAGTTGCAGGCATTTAACTAAATTAAATGGTTTCTGGCAGTCTGAGCTACAGAACAGAGATATATGTATGGAAAGTGATTTTGCCATGGTAACTGGAAAGCTGTCATTGTTGCTCTGGCAAATTGAACAGTGACAGAGGCTTTTCTTTCATTTTGAAAATTCTGATTATACAAGTTTGGGAACATTCTTTTTGACAATAAGATGTCAAACACTTGGGTACTGAATCTTTAAGAAAAATTTTTGCCATAGTAGAAATGCAAATATTGAGAATTATTTTTTTGTAGATTAGTATAATTCAAGGATGGTGGAACTTCTCTTGAAATAATTTATTTACAGATGCGTTAGTAGCTATGGCATTAGAGGAATTATATTAAATGCCTTCTGAGATTCTAAGTAATATCTAGCTATTATGTTAGTGACCTTTTTATAATTATTTATTGTAAGTTATAGAATTAAGCTTAATTTTCTGCCATTTAGAATATCTCCTTATTTAGGAATTAGCATTATAAATGGCACCATGACAATTTCTTTTGTATGTGGGCAAATGTATTTGGTTATATTAATGTGGATCCTAGAGGTTGGGAAGGACATATGTGACAGGTTGCAATTTAAGGAGCCGTGAGTTATGTTTGTGAAGCAAGTGGTGGATACCATGAGTGTTATATCAAGAAGACGATGGGGAGAATTGATTTGGGGATAAGAATTAGCATAATTTGGACTCCTACAGAATAAAGCTTACGTTGTGATAATGCCATAAAAAACTCATGCTTTTAATCTTTTTTTAAAAACAGTATTTCACATTATTCACATCTTTCTATTCTCATCCTATAATTCCCCTAAAAGATTCAAATGAGGAGAATTCATCTTCCATCTTTCCTTATGGAGAGACCTTTCTCTTCCAGAGACTAGAAAATTCCAAGGTTAGTCCCATACATTATAATTGTTTTCTATAATCAATTATTTGCTTTTCTGACTATTTGTACCTCTTCATTTTTCTCCAAGCTATTTGAAGAATGGCATTATATTGAAGATTGAAATTTCCAGTCAGCAAAATTTTTGTTCAGTAAAATTATGGTAAAATCTGTACCTTTCAATATACATTATAGAAACACACTTTTATTTTGATTTCAGGAATCCAGGATAGTTTTAAAAATTTGCCACAAGGTTGGGTTAATTAAATAAAAGGCAAACTCTATAAAACTTAAACACTCTCTAGATTTTTGCTTTGCCTTGTAGCCAAATGCAGACTTCCGAAGTGCATAGACTTCCAATTATGTATATATTTTAATTATTTAGTTTATCACTCATTCTTTTCTGTTACTTGTGCTCTTTTGCTATATTATTTCTTGGTCTTGATAAAAGAGAAGTTGGAAGACTAAAACGAATCAAGAAGCAAAGGTACATAAATTTTATTTTTGGTTACCATCTTTTATTCTTACTTGAATTGATGAGTTAACGATTTGATAAAATAGTGAAAAAAGATCAAAAGTCTGTTTAATGTAGACTATCTTTTTTTCTGAAAATTGATCTAAGTAATTATACTTATTTAATAAAACTAAACTCAGATATTATGGATTTTTTGTAGAATATTGCTACACACACAAACAAATCCCCAAACCAAAAAGCAAAACAGTATGTGTTTTTTGTTTGTTTGCTTTTTTAATAGAAGCGATCTATAAAGAATGAATTTTTGACCCAGGAAGAAGCACTCAAAGGGGAAGCAACTACTGCAACAAACTCTTTTATCATCAAATCAAGGTATGAGATCATGATTGATGATGATGAACTATTTAGAATAAACTGTTATACAATGTTGACTTCTCATTCATAGTGTGTGTCATATTCATATTGTGTGTCAGAGAAAATAGTTTATGTTGATAAGTTCAAATTTTTCCCCTCTAAATATAAGCATAGCAGCAACCATTTTATTAATTGAATTATGCTCTGTAAATCAAGTAAATAGTTGCATTCCGTGGCAGATTATTTTTGTCTTTTTCTCATGGAAACCACACCCCCTCCCCAAAGTAGCAAATACAGGTGACTGTGATTGCACATTAAAGATGAGAGATTATGTTAATAAAAAGCAGAAAAGGGCAGTGCAGAACATCACTATGCAAGTTGCAGACTTTACAAGCATAATATATTCTTTTTATTGGAGTTTCAGCACTGGCAAGAAGCATGGCAATTCTCCAGTTATTTGGATCACATACGGAATTAGAATTTGTATGCACCAACCTCAATTTTGTTTTTCTCTCAACTTTATTGAAACTTGGCATACTGGATCATTACCTGATACTTCATTTTCTTTTTCTTAATTTTTAATTTTTGAGATTACATAGTAAATGTATATATTTCTGGGGTACCTAACATATTTTGATACAAGCATAATAATCACATTATGGAAAATGGAGTATTCATCCCCCAAAGCATTCCTCTTTTGTACTGCCAACAGTTTAATTATACTCTTTTAGTGGGACATTCATTTTATTTTTGTCTTTCATTTTCTAAGGCTAACATTGTTACAGGTTTCCCTCAGTTAAAGCTAAACAATTAAACATCTTTAGTAAACATTTGCCATTAATATAATGCAAAATATGAAAGGGCCAGGCTAAATTATTCTTTGAAGCAGTAATGGTTTTTAGAATGCTATATCCAGAAAGATGTAATTTGAGCCCAGGCATATCTGTTTCATTGATTAGCAAAAAATGTCCTTTGGCATTAATGAATTAGTTGATCTATTATGTCATTCCTTGAATCTGTAGAAATATGCTTAGCTATTATGAATGCATTCCAATGAATATTGTGCGTTACATAGCTTTTACTTCCTGAATGTACCCTAACTCTTTCTTGTTTTATAGCTAGCAGTGTGCTGCAATATTTTTCCTCATCAGCATTGCAAAATAATACTGATGCTCTCAGCAGTCAGGCATACTCTCTGTTTTATAGCATTATGGTGAAACATGGGGTCCTTGGAGTTGATTAGAGGATAGTAGAGAGGGGTAAACAAGTTGGAAATAAGATCTCCGTATAGATGAGTTAATGGTCCATGATGTTGCCCAGAGAGATTGGGCTGGCCACTTAATTGTGCTATTAAAGATGGTTAAATTGTGATGTGAAGAATATACCCAGTCTCCATCCTTAGCACCTGCCCCTAACCTTCCAAAATAAAAGGGATAAGATTAAATTATACCTAAGAAAAAACTTGTAGTAGTATTCAAAGATGTCATAGGTTAATGAAATAATTTTACTTAGCTTTTCTGGAAGAGTTTAAAAAATTTTCAATAGGGTTAATGGAAACTCTAGGATTTTCCTGGCCTTATGTTTCTGTTATTAGTTATTTATAAATTTTCAAAATGTCACTGATGTCTTAAATCACATATAGTACTTTGAAATGTTTACATCATTTTTCCATTTAGCATATATGATAACAGAAAGGAGAAAATAAGCGAGGACAAGGTGGAAGATATTTGGATACCTCGAGAGGACAAAAACAATTTTTTGATAGACACTGCTTCTGAATCAGAATACTCAACAGTAGAAGAATGCTTTCAGAGTTTAAGAAGAAAAAATTCAAAGGCATCTAAATCTAGGACTCAAAAAGCATTGACTTTGGACTCCGTTAATAGGCACAGTTATCCGTTAAGCTCAACAAGTGGAAATGCTGATTCATCAGCTGTTTCTTCACAGGCAATATCTCCGTATGCCTGCTTTTATGGAGCATCTGCAAAGAAGGTTAAATCAGGATGGCTGGATAAGCTCTCTCCTCAAGGGTATGTACGTATTCATTTATTTCATAAGTGGCATATTTTTAAAATTTCAAGTTTATTCATTGCTAAACCTCCTGGGTTGCTGTTCCCCCACTCCACCTCCACACACACACATACACAGAGATGCCATTTTTAGGTACTTTCAGCACACTTTTGCCAGTGCTATTCTTTAGACATAAGGAGAGAGATGTGCAATGCAATGCTGCATTAAGGTCCAGAGTCACAAATTAAAATAGAAAGTTATGACCTCACATCTACTTTCTTAATGTTACCTTCTAAGTTCGCATCAAAATGCGCTAATCTGTGTCCCAGTATGTAACAAAGAAAAACAAGACAGACTGAGTTAGTATTACTCAGCCCACACTGTTTGGCTTTTGCTCATATCATAACAGTGTTCTGTTCGAGAATACAAGGCTTATTGTAGTTAGGGAAAAGTACATCTTTGTTAGGTTTAGGTCTTCACTGTTATTGATATATTGTTTTGATTTTTGTATGTTACACAGAAGGTCAGAGTCCCGTGAATATTATACTTTTCAATGGATTTATCAACAGATGTTTACAAAGAAACTTTTGTTTTGACAGTACTGAGAAATCTTTGGGGAAGGATTATATTTAATTAGAATTGTTTACTGGCATCCTTATTTTTAGATGTCTTTTTGAAATATTTACTTGAAATGTTTTTCATGAATTATTAAATTATTTTGAGATTAAAGCTTTCATGTATCAGTAGCTAATGTGGTGAGTCCCTACAGTGTGCTGGTTTTCTCTCCTATTCTCCTGAAATGTGTGTCATTTCTAAAAAGGATTGGTTTGATCTAAAATAATTTTAATTGAAAAAAAAATCTACCAGAAGCAGCATCAGATGACTAGTAGAAGCAGGAATTAACATTTCAAAAGATAGCAAAACACCCCAAAATTGTATGGTTAGTAATTATATGTTAATACCTTATATATTTTCATCCTTTTAGGAAATTTGATTTTGAATAAACCAAAGCAGATTACTTCTTACTATCAGCTATGTGTGTCACTTCTTTCTGGTTATGTTATGATGACAAAACCCTCTGCTTGTTCTTTTTAGTCCTAAGTATTATTGGTAAGTGCATATTCAGATGTCGAACGTGTGAATCAGTGCTCAGGTCTAAACACTGGTGGAGTGAATCAGTGAACTTGAATATTCTTGAATCTTTCATGTCTATAAAATCTAAGTATTTAGGGAGGTCCAAGTGCTCTCTTAAAGTATCACTGGAAGAAAAAACAGACTTTGAGTACAAAGCCCCCAGCGGCTGTGGTTTCCTGCGCGTCCCGGGTGAGATCTCGCCCTTTACAGGGTTGGTCTGTGTGAGCTCCAGGTACATTGAGAAAGTTTCATTATTGTTGGCCACCTCTGGGACAGTTAGGATATATTCTGTCTCTCTTTTACAGAACTTTGACTTTCCATTCTTTCTGTTCTGAACCTGCCTAAGGTTAGATGCTGTAAGTTTTCTGGATTTATATTTTTCCATTTTAGGAGAAATAATTGCATTTTCTGTCCTAAAGCTACCCCCTACCCCACCTCCAACCAAAATACCGGGATGAATAGATATAAGAAAATAAACCAAGGAGCTTGGTATATCACCAAGAAATTTTAAAACTCTTCTACTTGATTATATTGCTATGACTTCAAAGAAATATGTGTAGCTGGCCAAAAGGCATGCATTCATTAAATCAGAAGTAGAACTGAGAATTTTTCCTTTCCTAATTAGGCTCTGTAGGCTATTGTGAGGGTTTAAGATGTTCATTCAAGTAAACAAAGTGATGCCTACCCCTTCCTTATTCAGTGGTTGCTGAGCTTCGTTTAACCCATGGCTGCATGTCTCTTTGATGCAGATAGCACTGATTGAGATGGGATTCCAAACTCCATATAGCAGGTGTCAACAAACTTTTTCCGTAAAGGGTCAAGTAGTAAATATTTTAAGCTTTATAGTCAAATGGTCTCTGTTGCAACTATTTAACTCTGCAGTTACAGCATAAAACCAGACGTAGCCAATATGTAAGCCGATGAATGAGGCTGTGGTCCAATAAAATACAGAAGTAATAAAAAGCAGAGGTCCTCCTTAGGGGCCTCTGCATTTGTACTTCCTTCTGCCTGAAATGCTCTTCCCTCAAGAGTAACATGGCTTGAACCTCTCTCAAGTTCATGCTATAATGTCTCCTTTGCATTTAAGCCCTGGCCACCAAATTTACTACTACAACTGTTGCTCTCCCCTGCCACCCCATCACTCCCTTTAAATTACTTTCTTCTACAGGGCTTACAGGCCAGATGATCTATTTATTTCATACAAGCTCCTTGGGGACAGGCATCTGCATTGCTTTTCTTGTGATAGTCTTAGCAGAGCATTGTCTAGCACATGGTAGATGCTTAGTATTTGTTGTAGAATGAATCTGTGAAAAACCTAGCATTAGACATATTTTTCTTCTAATTTTTCTAAAACAGCAATTTATAAGAACTTTGTAATACAAGCTGCCGAACTCAACAACATGTTTGTGGATGAAAATCTCCAGGAACCATTGATAATACTGATACCCATTAACAGGGTAGTGAACTCTTGGTGTTTTTTTTTTTTTTTTAATAATTGTTTCCCCCTGAAAGACATGCACATAAATTATCAAAATACAATTGTCAAAATACAATTTAAAAACTAACAGACACATTCTAGTTTATACTTTTTCAAATAGTGTTTGAAACTGTCTTTTGTTTAATGAATGACATTAAACAAAATAATCACATTCACAATCTGAACTTATTTCACATGGTTGTCTATTTACTTTTGAAATGGAAATGCCAATTCTGAATCAATGCCTAATATGTGAGCATTACCCAATATTTGGTTAAGAATATAATTGTATAACACCATACAACAAAAGAAATACTGAAACATTTCCAGTTTAAAATATGAAAAGTTGTTTAAATACTTGAATGACCTAAACATAACGTCCCTAAAACTAGTGGTTTAAAAACTGTATGAAAGAAACAATAAAATGTTGAATTTGGGAACATCACACACCGGGGCCTGTTGTGGGGTGGGGGGAGGGGGGAGGGATAGCATTAGGAGATATACCTAATGTTAAATGACGAGTTAATGGGTGCAGCACACCAACATGGCACATGTATACATATGTTAACAAACCTGCATGTTGTGCACATGTACCCTAAAACTTAAAGTAAAATAAAAAAATTAAAAATTAAAAAAATGTTGAATTTGGGAGGCTGTATTTCAAACAGGTCAAAGCAGATGAAAAGCTTAATAAGTGATACTTGACCTCTCACTGGGTTATGAGGATTAAAATAAATCATCTTCTTCACTTTTTCTCAGCTGTAAATAATAAACTTAAGCTTTTCAGCAGATTTGTATAGATGAAAATATGAAAGACTGGATATAATTTATTCCAGCGTTTCCCAAATATGCATCTCAGAAGAGAAATGTTTGAAGCTGTTGTAAAGAAAAGAGAACATGGTTGGATGTGCTGTGCCTCTTCTAGGCAATGCATAAATTAACATCTCCAAGAATATCTGCAATAAGGAAACCCTTTTGAATTTTTACATTACTATTTTCTAAAGATGTTTGTGTGTTCAGCATAATACACAGAGCATCTTTATAAAAACTGCAGTGTATATTAAAGAATTTCTGTTTTACTTGAAATGTTTTAGGACTTTATTTCTTACTTGGGAAATTCCTCTTTTTTTAAATTTAACTTTTTTTTGGCCATGAGAAGGACTGATGTGGCAGTGTGAGCCTGAGGCAGCTAAAGTTGATCATGTGAGGTTAAGTCAGCACTTGGAGGTGGAGGAGGACACGGATGAGCAAGATGTGTTACTTGTCTTTTTGTAGCTTCCATTTAGGGCAGAAAAGAAATATATATGTGAATAGCAATAAAACCCAAAGACAAAAGTAGAATAATTGGTGCAAAAAGGTCTACAAAGTACAGAGTCCTGAGGTTACCAAGGGTTGAGAAAGCATTTCTTCAAAGACCTTCCCGGAAGGAGAGGGTAGCAGTTGAATTGCCCTTTAGAAAATGGATAAGATTTTAACTGGCATTTTTAGGTAAAATGCTTTTCTGTCTAGAGGGAAAGGCACTGATAGAGGTGATATCTAGATGTACTTGAGGGTTGCGATAGTGAGCAGGTGGAGGTTGGAGTTATTTTATTGAAGATGGACAATTGGGTTCTAGGACCAGGGAGAGAAACTGCCAGTGAAAAGCGTGTTCAGAGAACAGATAACTAGGGAAAGTGAAAAAGCCAATGATCAAATACCAAGAAAAGGTCAGAGCTCAGACAATAACTGGGAGTCAGAGCTCCCAGAAGCCAATAGCCCAAGACCTGGGAGGAGTTCAGAGCTTATGCTGTTTGTGCCTTTGTCAGTGACTGCTTTCCATGTCATCATCCAGTCTCCAAGTCTCCTTTACTGGAACAATTTCCCACCTGGCTACGCAAGTGTTTGAGTGCCTTGGGTCTCTTGGTATGCTTTCTTAGGGCTGTGGTGAAAGGCAGGTGTTGCAGAAAGTTGGCAAGTACATGTTTGATTAGGGTGTTATATGTCAGTCACCTTGTTGATCTTAAAAGTGAATCTGAAATCCTTAATAAAAAGTATGTTTTCTCTTTTAATCTGCAAATTAGCTGGGCATTTCTCAAAGCACTAGCTACTTGTAAACATTGTGCCAAGGAATTAAGAAGCTTTAATATTTTTGTAGTTTGAGGAGGAAAAAAGTTTCAGTTTCCATAAAATTACCTGGTTAATTCCTTTCAGCCATCCTAGCTGCAGAGAAATGAATAGGGTTTGGAATCAGACAGACATCATTCATTTGCTGTGTGACTCAATTTCTTAGAACCTCCATTTTTCACATAAATGTGTGAGGTCAGGACTACCTCTGTGAAATCATTTGGAAAAGTAGGTAACTTTGGGCCTCACTCTTAATTGATGCTCAATAAATCTCGGTTTTCTTTTTTTTTCAGAACACCGTTTTATTGCAGAGGACCTTAAGTAATGTTACTGTGAGTCCTAGTCAGTTCATACTTTGATAAATACAAGGCAAAGAAATCATGTGTTCACATTGAACTTTCAGAATTCAATTTTTTTGATTGTTATAAAAGCACATAGTTTCACCATCTTGGCCAGGCTGGTCTTGAACTCCTGACCTCGTGATCTACCCTCCTTGGCCTCCCACAGTGCTGGGATTACAGATATGAACCACCGTGCCTGGCCTGTTTGCTTAATTTTTAATATGTGTATTCATTCATCTGAAAATTCTTCCTCAACATATGAATCTCTGAAGTAACCAAAATAAATATACCCATCAATTTCATCATCCTACAGCCCGCTGAGAAAACTTTAGTTTGGGCTGGTTGTTCCCCAGGCCAAGTGCACACTAACATCTTGGGATTCCCTTGTATCATCTTTGGGATTCTCTATGCCTCTCTCTAGTGTTTGTGTCTTTCCATCTTTTCTTTAGATAAAGCACAACTCTTTGAAGCTTCCTGAGAAAAGGTGGATAGGGAGTCAATGTTTTCAGGTCTTCCATGTTTGAAGATATCTTTTTCTCCCCCCTAAACATTGTTATTTTTGATTTATTATGTTTTAGAAATCTTAACTGGAAATAATACTTCTCCAGATCAGTAATTTGTATTCTAGATCCCTAGTAATCTAGAGGTAATATTGAGAAATCTCATTTTTGATACTTTATACATAGCCTATTTTTTCAGTTCTTGGAGATTTTCTTGTTTTATTCTTCAATTACTTTTCTTCTTTCTAGAATTCCTGATAGTTTGGTGTTGGACTTCTTGCCCTGAAACACTGATAAAAATCTAGCTTTTCCATTTTCCCTTTCTGCTCACTAAGAAGTTTCTTCAGTTGTGTTTCCTAACCCAGTTTTTTTTGTTGTTGTTGTTATACTGTAATTGACATACAAAACATTTTCTTTTGACTATTCTTTTTATGGCATAGTGTTACTTTTTCACAAATAAATCCTTTTACTTCTCTGAAGATATTAATGCTTTTTTTTGAAGTTTTCCTGTAGAGTCTATTTCTTTTTAACATTTTGGAGGGGTGGTTTTGTCCCTATCTTTTACCTTAGTGGTATTTTTCTCAAATGTTATGTTAATCTTGAGCTGTCACTTTAGAGTAAAATACTGCAGAACTGGTTGGAAGCACCGTAGGCTCTGATGGGCCTTGCTATTTGTTTCTTGTAAGACGATCATGGTAGGTTTTTTAGTAATGTATTTCCATACAGAAGCCTCATGCTAGTATCTTTTAAATGAATCTTCTTCCTGAGCGTTATAGGCCTGGTAACCAGTTTTTTTTTTTTTTTTTTTTTTTTGAGACACAATGTTGCTCTGTCACCCAGGATGGAGTGCAGTGGCACGATCTTGGCTCACTGCAACCTCCACTTCCCAGGTTCAAGCAATTCTCCTGCCTCAGCCTCCTGAGTAGCTGGGATTACAGGCACACACCACCATGCCCGGCTAATTTTTGTATTTTTAGTAGAGATAGGGTTTCTCCATGTTGCTCAGGCTGGTCTTGATCTCCTGACCTCAGGTGATCCACCCACCTCGGTCTCCCAAAATGCTGGGATTACAGCGTGAGCCACTGCGCCTGGCCTGGTAACCAGCTTTCAGGTGGCTCATGAGGGAAAGTGGACTTTGAGTATTGATAGTTATGATGTAGACTTTTATTTGATTCCTTTGCTTTAATATAGCCATGCCTGAGTCTCCCAGCCCCAAAACCTCCTGTTTTATTCTCTCCATTGAATAAAACTAGACTATTATGTTGTGTGAAGGTGGAGAGACAGTTTTCCAACAGTGAGAAGTAGGGGAGAATGATTCTGTGATGTTGGAGGGCAAGTCTACATCTTAAACTGCCTTTCAATATATCCATTATCAGCACCTCACCCTCACTTTCATAGTCACTTCCAGAGTTACTTGGTATCTCTATTTCCTGAGATTTTCAGAGGTAATACAAGAGTAAATGTGTTTTCCTCTTAATTTAATCTAATGCTGGCTTAGCAATCAGTTCTTATCTCTCCTTCTGTTTCCAGATTTCTAGATATTATTACTGTCCTCGACTTCTTTAGTCAGTGTTGATTTGCAGGCATTTATTTATTTTTATTTATTTCTTAACCCTTTGATGTCTTTTAGTGAGGTTTGGGGAGGAGTAGAAGTAAATGCAAGCTTTTAACTGAGATTTTTAACTGGAAGCTGGTTCATGTTGTATTTTATATAATATGACTCTATAAAATAAAGAAGTGTGAATCTTTTAACATAGCTTTTTATACACCACTTTATGAAAGCACTAAGCTCTTTGTAGATATTTTTAAAATTGGTAGTTGCACACTAAAATTCAGGCTTTATCATTGACTTCCAAGAATCTTTTTAGCCCCTAGAATTTTATGTTGAGTACCTTTTTTTTTTTCTTCTCATTTTAGGATATAGATATAGCAGAGATGGAAGCTGAGATTGAAGATACTTTTTTTGTTTTATTTTCGTTTTTTGGCCCCAGCTCATTTGGTTCATATAATCTTGGAAATTGTTATTTTGGTTTGCTCAAAAGTGAGAAAATGCTCTTTAGAATAGAGAAGTGCTGGCATTTTATAGAAATATTTTAGCAATTCCTTGCATCTTTCTCTCTCTAAAATATTTTGTTACTGTATCATTTAAAAGTCTTCTGCTTCTTAAAAGCATAATTGGATAAATAATTAGCTGAATAAAAATAAGTAATTAGATAAAAATATATATGTATGGAGATTGTAGTCCTAGAAAATATTGGGTCTCGTTAGGGTTAGAGGAGGGAATAATATAAAATATGCTGTGATTCTTTAGGGCTGTGTAAACAAGGCAGATGAATCTGGAACAGCATGGTGATGATACTTTTTCCTTTGAGATTGTTGAGAATATTTGAGAAGTATGTTTTTTATTGCCTTAAATGGCAGGATTAATAAAAGCCATAAATTTGACTTAATGTCTTTGATGTTCTTTCCAATTGTGTGATTTTTAAAGATGACAATTTGGTAGCCTCTCACACCTTAGATTGGTATCATTGGTTAGTTAGCATGCTTGTTGGATATTAGGATTTATTTTTTAAGCTTAAAAATGTAATCTTGAAAAAAAAAACTGCTGGCACTTAGGAATGAAATTAAACAAGAGTGCCTCTGTGTGAGTACTTCATAAATAGAGATTTAATTGTGTGTGTATACAGTGTTGTTAAAAAATAATTTTTAAGAGACACATTTTGAGACAACAAAAACTGATACCAGATGGTGAAGCTGTTTTTATGAAAGCAGTTGAAACTTTACACCACCTGCCCTACCAGAGCCCAAGGGAAGAGTTTATAGAAATCTGTTCAATAATACTGCACAAGTCTTATAAATTATTCGAAAAAGGCTTCTTAAATAAATGTTTCCCTTCAGAACCCTAAAAACAAAATGAGATAAAACTCAGGCTAGTGTGTTTCACGTCTGCTTTACCTTTTTTCCTGAAGGAATTCTGAAGTACTTTGCAAGATTGAACTCACATATAAAATGTAGAAGTCAAATGTTATTACTACCTACAGGGATGTCCTGGGTACTTTGCTATAAAATATACTAATGTCTGCTTTGTATAGCAGTTAAGAGCAGTCTTTGGGAAGACACTCCAAGATACGTTCTTTATTAGCTGTATGACTTGGACAAATTATTTAAGCAACCACTGCCTCTGTGCCTTCATCTCTAAAATGGATATAATAATGTTACCTGTCTCACATTGTTGTCTGGAGGATTAAATGAGTTAATATTTGTGTGTCGCTCTACACAGTTCCTGCAACAAAGGACTATGTGTTTGCTATTTTTATTACCAAATGTAGTACCAAATAACTTCTTTATGGACTGCAAATTTAAATCTATTTTCTGTGCAATAATGCATCATTATTTCAGATCTAATTTGTATTGTGTGGTAGCCAGAATATAGGCTAAGATGGCATTGTCTTGTATACATTATCTTCTTCTGTTTTTTAAAATTTGTGAAGTAAATTAAGCTAGTAATTGAAATTTAAAGATACAACTTCAGAGAAAACTTTTGAAGTGCTTTAGCAAATTCTTACAGTGTATGTATTAATTATATGTAATTACAATGAAATTAGTTGCTGGATAGTGAATATATGTTTAAAAACACATGAGAGGAGTATTGAACTCTTGCACAGAAAAGATAATTCTTAAACATTTAGTAATCATTGATATTATTAATTTAATTTTACATGGGCAGTTAGAAGCACAGGACTTCTCAAGCTTTTCCTTTTATTATTTAGTTGAAATTTTGATTAATTTGTAAGGTTTACCAATATGAATTAATCTAACTTTCCATGTGCTAGAAAAGGGGAGGCCAGGCACGGTGGCTCACGCTTGTAATCCCAGCACTTTGGGAGGTCGAGACAGGCGGATCACCTGAGGTTGGGAGTTTGAGACCAGCCTGACCAACACAGAGAAACCCCGTCTCTACTAAAAATAGAAAATTAGCCAGGCATGGTGGTGCATGCTTGTAATCCCAGCTACTCAGGAGGCTGAGGCAGGAGAATGGCTTGAACCTAGGAGGTGGAGGTTGTGGTGAGCCAAGATCGCACCATTGCACTCCAGCCTGGGCAACAAGAACAAAACTGTGTTGCAAAAATAAATAAATAAATAAATAAATAAATAAATAAATAAATAAATAAATAAATAAAAAAGGGAATAGTGCTGAGAAAAGATCTAAGTGTAAAGTTTTATCTTTAACTAATTATTGGAATTCAGTATTGAAGTTCACATGTGGAAAACAGCTGATTGAATGTTGATAGTTTAATGAAAATAGATTATTCAATGTTTATATGAATTTAGTTTTAAAAATGAATTGGTTATTTAACATTTTTAAATAGGAAAGTATCATATGCATACATTTTAAATAACCATATTTAAATTTTTATTTTTGTTTCCAGCTTTATTGAGATGTGATTGTCAAAGATTATATGTGTTTAAGGTATACAAGGTGATGATTTGATATCCCTATATATTGTGAAATAATGAACACAAACAAGCTAATAACAACTGTCACCTAACAGAGTTTTTGTGTGTGTGTGTGTGTGATAAGAACACTTAAGATGTACTGTCTTAGCAAATTTCAGGTGTACAATACATTATTGTTAGCTAGAGTCACCATGCTATATATTAGATCTCCAGAATTTATTCTTCTTATAACTGATAGTTTGTAACCTTTTTGTGGTATGTATGTATACGTGGAATCTAAAAAAAATACACTCATAGAAACAGAGTAGAATGGTGATTAACAGGGACTGGGAGGTGGGGTTAATGGTGAAATGTTGGTTAAAAAGTTTTTAATTTGGTCAGGCATGGCGGCTCACGCCTATAATCCCAGCACTTTGGGAGGTCCAGGCAGGCAGATCATGAGGTCACGAATTTGAGACCAGCCTGTCCAATATGATGAAACCCTGTCTCTACTAAAAATACAAAAATTAGCTGGATGTGGTGGCATGTGCCTGTAGTCCCAGCTACTCCGTAGGCTGAGGCAGAAGAAACACTTGAACCCGGGAGGTGGAGGTTGCAGTGAGCAGAGATTGTGCCACTGCACTCCAGCTTGGGTGACAGAGCGAGACTGCACCTCAAAAAAATTTTTTTTAATTATAAAATGTATTTTGAAATTACATGGAAATTAATGGTAAACTTTTCAAGCTTTCTGTAGGCTCTTATTTATTTTTTTAATAACAAGGTAGTGATAGCAGCGGTGACCCATCTGGAGCCGCTGCTGCCATCATACTGGCTGCAGCAGAGAGGTGCTTCCAGGGCTGCATACTCTACAGAGATGGCGTGAGCCAAGGACAAGTGGGAACCCTGCCCCTTCCAAGTTGGTAGGGTGGGAGCTCCTCGGGTGCAGCTGTAGTTGCCAAGTTGTGGCTGTGGGACCCAGGCCTCCCACTCCATGGAGCAGACAGGAGTCCTGCTTTCCTGGGTGTAGCTACAGATGCCCAAGTCGTGGCTATGAGTCCAGGCCTCCCTGTGCTCTTGGTGGAGGCTGGAAGCAGGCAGGAGCCCTGTGTTCCCGGTTGCAGCAGCCTCTGCCTAAGTCAGGGCTGCAGAGCCAGGCATCTCTGCACTCTTGGGGACCAGAAGGCCACCCCCTACCTACACAAGCTCAAAGGTGTCTGCTCCAACTGCCTGGCTTCTCCCTGCTCCCGGTGTCTGCTCCTATCTCAGAACAAGATTGGGGCTGGGGCCAGGTACTGTCACAGCCCATCTGGATCTGTGCACTCTTGGGGAAGTGCTGACATGCCAGCTCCCTGCTGCCTTAGCCCCGCTCTGGACTTTGGGTCCTGATGAGCATGGGAGGGAGGAAAGCCAAGGGAGCACTGAGGTCAACTCAGCACTAGCCTGCAGACACTTCTTGGCATGAACAGCCTGGGTGCCATGAACAGCAGCAGGAGGTGAAGCTGGGCCATGGGCAGAAGGGGGAAGGTCCTCGGTGAGGCCCCACCTTCAGGCCAGGGAAGGCCTGGAGGGTAGGGGCCAGCTAGTCCTGCGGACCACAGTAGGAACTTGTGGTGCCTTTTCTGGGTCTGCCTATGGCCGTCCATGGACCAGTTGGTGTGCACTTCCTCCCCTGAGGCCCGTAAAAGCCTCTGGATCAGCCAGAGCTGCGCAGACATCAGGATGACCAGCTGCAGGGAGGAGCTACCCATGGCCAGGACCTACCCTCTGCTGATAGCTGCAGACATCAGATGACCTGACTGCACAGAGGAGCTCCCCACCCAGGACCTCCTCTGAGCTATTCTGTCACTCAATAAAGCTCCTCTTCACCTTGCTCACCCTCCACTTGTCTGCGTACCTCATTCTTTCTGGATATAGCACGAGAACTTGGGACCTGGGAGATGCCTGGGCTGAAAGAGCTGTAACACAAACAGGGCTGAAACACTTTGCCTTCTCATCGTGTTGTGGGTGAAAACAAGGAGAGAAGAACTGCGGCCCTTCGGGGAACCGAGACCAGGAAGCTCCCCGAGGCAGGGCTATGACTCCCTCTTTGGACCTCTTAAGTTCCTGGAGTCTCAAGCTTCCAGCTGCCACCGTGTTTCCTGGTGGAAGCCATGGAAGCTGCTTGTTGTGTGCCTGGTCCAGCTGCAGCCTTGCAGAGAGCTGGTGCCCATGCAGACACCTTGTGCTGGCTGCCCCGCTGCAGCAGCTGGCGTGCCTAACTGTGTGCAGTGGCTGGACCCCATGCTCGCTTGCTCACACACCCCTCACTGCTCCACACCTGGCTCGCCATTGGCAGTCTTGAGATCCAGGCTGGTAGCGTGAGCCGAGCGCAGCCTGCTCATGCCGAATGGATGGAACAAACCCAGTGGGCCAGAGCAGAACTCAGGCAAAGGTGCCACCAGCCACAGAGGCTTCTGGCCAGAAAAGCAACACCCTGAGGATCCTGCAATGGTAGTTTCACAAGATGTTTATTTTGTCATACAAAAATCTGGTTTTTAATATTTGCAAAAATAAAATTAAGGGTGAAGTTTTTCAGTAGTGTTTATTTCTATATTTATACAATAGAAATTCAAGTAAATATCTTTCAGTGAAAAATACATTCATTTGTTTCTTCACTCTATGTGAGGAACTATGATAGTCACTGGTTTTATATTGATGAATGAAACAGAAATGGATTCTGTACTCAAGGATCTCAAAGTCTGTTTGATGTGATGGATATATTTACCCTGATTGATCATTACACATTGTATGCGTATATCAAAATATCACATTTACCCCATAAGTATGTCAATTAATATGTATCAATAAAATGCATATTTTGCAAAAAGATAAGGCTCAAGAAAAAGAAATCTAGTATGGGTGGTATATGAAGCCAAAACAAATATATAATTACACATTCTGCTTAGTGTCATTAAGTAAAGAAATGGAGCAAGAGAACAAAGAGACCTGAATGATCTATGCATAGTCAGGAATGGTCACTTGGTGAAATGACGTTAAGGATGAACTCTCAAGCACAAGAAGGAGCCAGCCATGTTAGGAGCAGGCAGGCAGCATTCCAAGCAGAGACAATGGCATATGGGAAGGCCATGAGGCAAGAAAGAGTCTGGAGAAGAGAGGCAGTGTGGCCAGAGAGTGGTGTCCACAGAGTATGTACCCACAGATTTTGATGGCTGACTGGATGAATGCATGACCACAGAAGCCAACTTTCCATGGTGGGAGTGCGGAATAGCTTTCTCCACCTGTAGGACAGTTGTTCTTTCATGTTCTTTCATCTGCTACACCCTGTGGTTTCTCATTCCATTTCACTGTGGGCTGGGATTTGTCTTATTTACCTGTCCCTTCATAGAATGTTTAAGAGATTTAATAATCTTTAAAAATATTGAGTTAAAAATAGATGAAGACATCAAATAGTCACCTGGCAGTTGAAAAAAATTAAAATAATTGGGAGAATACCTTAGGAGCTGATTCTCTCAGAGGCTGAGGTTTTCCTCAGAGAGCCAGTGGTAGGGTGTGTCCTTTGCATTATGAGCGCCTGAGAGGGGAGTTGTAGCTAGTCAGATACTGCATCTTCGACTGATCCTTAAGCCTAACACGTAGTAAGCTATCTGCCCTGCCTCTTCCCCTCCTCCTTTTTGTGTGGACACAAATATTAAGTTCCTGGATGATGCCTCAGACACAAACTGTCTATTAAGATGGTGATGGAATTCTAAGAGAGTTTTACGTGTTGGAGTGGCTGCAGTTAATCTTAAGTAAGACATGTGAAAATAGGTTGTAAACCTTTTACACTTGATGTTTGGGCAGGTTTCAAAACCTTGAATTTAATTCAGCGTGTTCTGAAGTTTTCTTGCATTCCCTCAACCTTTCTTTTAAAAGATGCTGATTATATGAGTGCTGATCATTTGAGTTTTTATTTGTCTGTCATACCGCCCATGGTGTTCTTTTAATCATGTAACTCATTCCTTCAGCAAATTCTTTTTCAGTGCCATATTCCTCTCCATGTAACTTGCTGATTGTACAGGAGGAAATAAACGCTGTCCTTGTAAAGCATATGACCTGGTGTGGGAGACAAACATTAAGCAAATAAACAAATATATAAAATTAGAGGTTGTGTTAAGTGCTATGAGGAAAAGTAGAGGGTTTTGAGAGAATAACTTTGTTATCCACTTTGGATTGGGTCATCGGGGAAGGGATTTCTTTGTAGTTGGTTTAGATGTAACCGAAAGATAAGGAGTCAGCAAAGGGAATAGTGGGTTAATGGGAGGCCCTAAGGCCTCTATCCCCCGCAGATGTTAATTATTTTTATCTTAAAATGGAAGATTATATGTGTAATTGAGCTCTAGCTTACTGTCATTCACAGTGTGAAGTGGGTTGTGTCCCAAAACAAAATCTTGATTTACTGAATTACTGTTTGGATTGTGTTAGAAGGTGTGTATTTCTCTGCCTTTAAGTGTGGAAGAGGTAAACATGAAATGAGCAAAAAGTGACTAATTTATCCAGTATATAATTATTGTGTTTGCTTCATATTTCTTTATCTTTTAACATTTAATGCTGAGAATTTAAGGAACCCTGTGTTGCTAGAAAAAGTAAATCCAGATGGCTTTAACACTGTTGGATGTTGCAAAGTGAGGAAAACCCATTGCAGACAGGCCAAGAAAAGTTAAAATGAAGCTGAAAGATGAAAAATAAGGTAGAAAGAGGGCTGGGTGGTCAGTTGTGTAATATGCTTTTAAAGTAATTTTTTTTTTGAGATGAGACTCTCACTGTGTTGCCCAGGCTGGAGTACAGTGGTGCAGTCATAACTCACTGCAGCTTCAACCTCCTGGGCTCAAATGATCCTTTCACCTCAGCCTTCCAGATAGCTTGGACAAGGTTGTGTGCTACCATGCCTGGCTATTTTTTTTTTTCTGTATATTTTCTAGAGACAGGGTTTCGCCATGTTGCCCGGTGATCCACCCACCTCAGCTTCTGAAAGTGATGGGATTATAAGCATGAGCCACCATGCCTGGCCAAAATTTTTATTTTTATTTTTTCTGTAATTAGAGTTAAATATGAAGTGGTTATATGCTTTTAAGATCTTTACATGTAAATTTACATGTTCTCATTCATAATTAATTCAATGCTTATATGCGAAAATGTCTGCACTGAAGAATCTTAAAAATTGTTTATATTCGATCAGATTTGGTATAATTTTATCTTATGCAGAACATATTTGCTAACGATTAATTTGGGAGGCTTGCTGTGTTTCACTTGCATGATAGATGTGTGGCTGGGGAACCAGCCCAGAGGCAAGCTCTCTACACTTCCTGAAGTTCTTTTTCTATTAAGTCTTCTGAGAGCCAAGGAGAGTTATGCCAACTCCTTGTTTTAAACATTTTAGAAAATTGCAGAAGCACAAGGTAGACAGAGTTGATGTTTGTTTAGAAATAATATTTTTTAAAAATAGCAAGTTTGTTTTCGTCTATTTTCTGTGTTAAAGACCAAAAGTACTTACGATTGTCTGCCTTCAGGGCAGGAGAATATAAAATAAAAATATAAAGCAAGCCTAAGTAAAAACAGTTCTTCACTTCTTCCTTATACAGTCAGAAAAATAGTTTCTTTTTTCTTTTAAGCCTGAAATGTGATTTTATTATTTTGCTTTTGTTTTTCATGTCAGTAGTCATTTTAAACTACCTTTGCCTTTCATATGATCATTTAAAAACTATACTAATCTTTCACTGAATTTTGAATGCTTATAAATGATTCTGTGTATTTGTTCAGGTCTTTTTCAGCTTAATCAAAATTAAATATGTTTTCCATGTAAATCCAAGTGACAAAGCCTCGTTATTTTAGTAAGATATGTATGCCCTAAAACAAAAATAAAGGGAAAATAAAATAGATATATAAGCTTAATGAGGGATGAAAGCTTATATTATCTTCGTGAAAGGATTATCTTTATTATTAGAAATGGGTTCAGTGACAGTGTTTCTGACCACATTTTGTTTTGCACTGAACCTTACAAATGTGTGCGACAACACTGTTAATTTTGTCATTAACAAAAAATTCCTAGGTCAACTGATTAGAAAGTACTATTATGCTATTTTTTCCTATGTGCCATGGCCAAAACTGTGTATTATCATAGCCTATTGTTGTCTATGCTGTTTAACATTAAATGATAATATATTTACACGGTTACATTACAAATGCATTTAACAATCTAAGTTCATGGTACTTGAATGTAAAATAACAATTTCATATGTTTTGCAGAAAACGCATGTTTCAGAAGAGATGGGTGAAATTTGATGGCCTTAGCATTTCTTACTACAATAATGAGAAGGTAAATGCATTTTACAGTTTTCAAAAATTGCTTTTTTATGCATACTAGGTGTACTTCAGTAAACTAAGCAAGCAGTTTGGTTTTTAAGAATAGGAGGTGGATTCTCAACATGAAAAGAATTTGAAGTTGCAACTAATAAATATATTACCATATGCTTAGTTAATTAAAATCAGATGATTCTTGTCTTAAGTATGTACTTTCTCTTAACACACTAATTTTAAGATTTAACCACATGCTCTTTTTGTAGCTCATAATCTAACACAATTTTCTCATTATTTAGAGATTTCCACCCCCTAATATTGGCAATGCCTGTGGCTCTAATAGAGATTTAGGCTTCTTCTTATATATTGCTTCTTTATTGCTGCAGGACAGAAGAATATATGCTTTTAGACAGATAGTAACACATACTGCAACATAACACACACTGCATGCTGTATGGCTGAGAACAATGGAAAATATAGAGAGGTGTTAATTGTTTGGTTTCACTTTGCAGTGACTCAGAGCATCAAATCGGTATAAACACATCTCTTGGAGGTTTGCAAGATGGTTGGATGGATATTTTTGAAAAGCTGGGTTTTTGTTGTTTTGTTGTTGTTTTTTGGAGACAGAGTCTTGCTCTGTCGCCCAGGCTGGAGTATAGTGGCAGGATCTTGGCTCACTGCACCCTCTGCCTCCTGGGTTCCAGCGATTCTCCTGCCTCAGCCTCCCAAGTAGCTGGGATTACAGGTGGGCACCACCACGCCTAGCTAATTCTGTAATTTTAGTAGAGACAAGGTTTCACCATGTTGGCCAGGCTGGTCTCAAACTTCTGATCTCAAGTGATCTGCTGCCTTGGCCTCCCAAAGTGCTGGGATTACAGGCATGAGCTACCGCGACCAGCCTTAAAAGCTGTTTTCTGTTTTAGCTATTATTTTTTTTTCTAGTTCGCTTGTACATTTGAGTGTTAAGACAATTCGTTGCCTAGGTTGAGTAGAAGGTAGTCTGTATAGCTGATGGAATCTCACTGCTGGTTTTCTCCAGCACTTGTAACCTTTTCTGGTTTGATTGAAATGAGGAGGAAAACTACTCAGGAGTGAGAAGACTTCTCATGCCATAAGGCTGTTGCTGGCGGTACCATTATTTTCATTTGAGATAATTTCTAGTAACTGTCAAACTGGACTGTTTTTCCCTCTTTCTCTCTGTTTGTTCTTTTAAAGCTTATCTCAACTGCAGTGAAGAGATGAGGACCTCTCACGTTTCTAGTTATTGATGCAATGAAAATGATGCAGCTTGGTTTGAAATTGAGATTAAAAAGTTTGTATAAAAATGAGATATTTCAAATCACTTAGCTTAATATTAAAAAATTTTAAGTTGTTATTTTCTGTGACGTTTCATCCATTTATTGTCTAGATGGTTGGTTACATTTTGGCAAAAAAACAGAAACACTGGATTTGGTGTTTCCTAAAAGGAGAGATAGTTTCTGTTGTGACTCTAATAGCAAAAGGGATGCATAGGTGTGGCCGTAGCCACTGTCTTGGCTGGGTGACCCAGTGTTAACAGCTATGAGAACTGAACAGTTGGGTCTTTTAATGTTTACATGTGCACTTGAGGAGCATGTGGTTGGGCCTTTGGGAGGTAGTGTGCAGAGTTACACATTCCCTAGGTTTCTTCCACTTTCTCTGAGGCCGCCAATCATGTCTCTGTAAGGACTTCTTCATTATATCACAGAAAATGGCATGATCCAAACAGCCCTGATATTTTATCCCTTGCGAAGAAATCTAACTCACCCCCATTTTCACCCAGCTGTGGGCAGAATTGCCCTGTGATCGTTTCATTGTCTCAAAGTGGTAGATAAATGACAAACTTGCCCTAGATATCTGTGTGTTACAGGCTCAAGGGATGCTTTAAAATTTCTTTCCTTAAGGAAAATTTTATACTCTGAAAAACACAGGCATTTTGAGCATTGTTGTCATTTGAGTATTTTTTTTTCTTTATTGTCTTTATCTTGTACTGTTGTGAGACAAATATAAAAATCAGCTCTATAGTGTTAAAAATTACAGGATTTTTCTTAGGATCTCATCATAGATTATAAATGAGCCATTAGATAAACTACAACATTCTGAGGTTATAGTGACATAGTATTTTGCTTGTTTAGTATATTTTGATCACCTCTGGAGAATTATTTTTTTTTCTATTCTACCAGAAATATTTACTTGTTAAATATATCATTGTTATAGGTGTGTAGGTTATTTTTTAAGGAATTGTTTCCTCTTTAATGGGATCTTTTGGAAAGATAATCTTTTTTTAGTCCCTGTTTCTTTCAGTACAGTACTACTTGACTTATTTCTAGTGACAAAATTGGTTAATGGTAACATTTTTCTCAACAAATAGTTAATTATCTCACTAGAGGGATGTTGTTATAAGTTCTTCTAATTCTTATGCAAACTAAAATTTGGAAACAGATCACGTAGGGCATAAACTGTAAATGTTTTTAGGCATTCTAATTCCTGCTGTCTGGTCTCAGTCACTACAGACTTAGAGGAGAGGGGCTCTTACACTGTCCCCAAAGATGCTGTGCCCTTTCCTACTTCCTTAGGTTGCCTGACAATGGAAAGATGTTATCTTCCTCTTCTGAATTTCTAGAGCACTTATTGGTCTAGTTTTGGCCTTGTATTGCCATTTTAACCTATTTGCATTTATAGGGTTTCCTTCGTTAAGCCAATCATGTCATGTGTCTCTGCCTAATGATCTTTTTAAACAGTGACTGAGTATACACTATGGGAAACTGGAGCATGTCTCTTCCTACATGTTCCCCTTGTGTTTTTATTCTTCCGTCTAAGCCTCCCTAGCCATTGCCATCCATCAACATTCTGTGCAAACATCAGACCCATCTTGTTATTCACCTCCGAGAGCCTTTTCTTTATTTTCTCCAACTGTATGACATTTGAAAAATAATACGCAGACAAATTCAGAAGAAAAACAAACTGACAGTAGGGAGGCAAATCAGGAGACTGTTGCACTAAGCCAGGCACTAATTTATTAGCATGTAGACTAATGTATAGGCTCAGTGGAGGCTCAGCGGAAGTGATAAGAAATGAATTTCAAGAAATATTAAAAATGAGCCATCAGAGTTTGTTATAATTGTGATTGATTAGACATAGGATTCATTCATTCAGAAAATATTTCTATAGTATTAACTACATGAAAGGTGGTGAGGAACGTAGATAAATGTCCTGAAGCCTATTTGGGGAGAATATATTAATTAAATGATCACACAGGTAAGTATAAAGTCACCGTTTAAATCACAATGAATAATTGTTATAAAGGAAAAATCCAGGTTGCTGTTAGCTTAAATTAGGGTTATCTGCGAGGATGAGGGTTCTGAGAGAATGTGCTGGTCAGAAAGACTTTCTTCAGGAGGATATATTTATGCTGAAATATGAAGGATGAGGAGGCAGTAAGTGTGCAGATGGGTGTGAAGACAATTCCTTGCAGAGCAAACAGTGTATGCAAAGGCACTGGCTTGGGTAGAAATGTGATATATTCAGGAAACCTCAAGAAAACCAATGTGACAGTAATTCACAGTTGGTGAGTGGTGGGGAGGAAGTTGATTCTAGATGTGGGGAGAATGCAAGCTATGTGGGGCAAAGGAACCAGCAAAGGTCAAAGATGACTCTATTCTATTTCAGATGGACTGGAAGAGTTGATATTTTAATGGACAGGTATAAAGAGAGTGTAAGTCTTCAGGTGAAAATAAATTCAGTTTTAAAGTTTGTGGTACTTACGAGACAGTTACATAGACTACTGATGACTTGAAATATGGCAGTGAAATTGAGTGAAATGAATAGATAAGAAAGGAAGAGAGAAATTTTAGATTACTCTGCATAAAGCTGGTAGAGCTGGAGGACATTATATTAAGTGAAATAAGGCAGGAACAGAAAAGTTAAACAGCCCATATTCTCACTGATGAGGAAGCTAAGCTTTTTTCAAAGTGAATCTTACCAAAGTAAAAAGTAGTACAGAGGATAGTAGAGGCTGTGAAGGGTAGGGAGAAGGAGGACATAGGGAGAGATTTGTTAAAGGGCAGGAACTTATAGCTAGAGAGGAGGAATAAGTCCTAGTGTTCTATAGCACTGTAGGATGACTGTAGTTAACACTAATTTAATATAGTTTCAAATAGCCAGAAGGAGGATATTGAATGTTCCCAACACAGAGAGATGATGAATATTTGAGATGATGGATATGCTTGTTACCTCTTCTGATCATTGTACTTTATAGGTATCACGACATCACTATGTATCATGACATCACTAGGTATCCCATAAATACCGACAATTATTATGTGTTAATTTAGAAAATTAAAAAAAAATAGTGGAAAAGGATTTTTATAGGGAGAGAAGATAAAGTAAAAAGGAGAAGAAATAAGTTGTTTGCTAAGTGCTTATTTCTTGACATCCTTCTCTCTTTTCTGTATAAGGTTGCCCATTCATCTTCCTGAATCACAGCTCATTTGCCATAGTCAGTTTTGGCTGCATGGGGGGACATAGGAGAGCCTTCATTGCTTTGGTATTTAAGATTACATTAAAGAATGGATAGAATTTTGATGGATGAATAAAGTCAGGGATGAGAGATTGGAACAGAGCTAGTGAAGGAGAAGAAACTTAAAAAATACTCAGAGATAATGCCATGATGATATAGTGTATCTCCTTAAATAGCAGAAGAGGATATCCTTCTGGTAGAATGCCATGACGCTAATGATGACTGTCCCTTACCAATTGCTAAGGCAGGTTTATGGCTAGGAGAAATATAAACTCAGTACTTGTTCCCTGCATGGAATGGTTTGCTGTTTTTTCCAAATCAGTTATATCTGGGACCTGCTCAAAAGTGTGGGTTCCAAGGATAATGCTGTGGAAGGGAAGAGATAAAGAAATCCCTTAAGGATGTATCCAAACTCTTCTAATATTGCAGACCTTCTATAATGTGTCCTTGGTATGCGTTATCAGCCTCCTGTCTTTTGACTCTATGTTGTTGTCCTCTTGTTTCTCTGCTTTACACTTTCATTATTCAGTCTTTTTGACTAGAATGCCCCCCACACACTTGTCTATCTGGTTAAAATTAAGGTTTTTTAAAAGTCAGGTTTAAATACCACCATGTTTGTAAAGATATCCCTCACAGCCTTTAAGCAGAATTGAGATTTTCCATCTTTGTACTCTTAAATCCCTTAGTTTTTACCCAGTTTTAAACTCTTCTCTCATTGCATTAGCTGGTTTTTCATTTTGAGGCTCCTTGAAAGTATAAGCACTCTGAATTTTCTTTCCAACACGGGGCCCAGAAAATATAAAGAGTTGAAATTATGCAGTAGTTATCATAACATGATTTGAGAGGGTCCAGGAAAATGAAGATGGATTAAAAAGCTATCAAAGTCTTAAGAATGACCTTTTTTAAAACAAAATTTGTAATATTTATATGCTGTTTGGAAACAGAAAAATCTGTCTTTTTTATTCTTTATTCATTGGAGAGTAAAAATTAAAATGATACAGTTTGAGGTTGAGATGCTCGTCATCAGAGCTTTGAGTAACATGGTTAATTTAGAAAACCTAATATGTGTTTAAGGTATATTTTGGTTCCGAATATGTAACAAACTCCTTTCAAAATGGTTCAGTTACAGTACCTGTTGTGGCCAGCAGATGCCTGCAAACACCATAAAATCATTTTGAGCAGATTGTTTTAAAGAACATGCTGCTGGTTTTTGGAACTCTGTATTGCTAGTTTAGTTGGATTGTTTGTATTTGATTCTTTCCCTTTTAATTCCAGATGAAGAGAAAGTTGAAAAGATCTCACTTCAAAGAAGGGGATATTTAATAGTTTCTTTTCTAGGGTATTACATGAGAATATGAGTGGACATATTACTTGTATGTCATTTAAAAAATTTGGATTGAAATTATAAAAGAGAAGCAGTTATAAATACTGTGCCATTCCGTTTTGATAAGATCAAGAGAATTTCATTTTCATATGTCTTCTCTTTTTTTCTAACCAATACAGGAGATGTATTCGAAAGGAATAATTCCCCTTTCTGCTGTATCAACAGTACGAGTTCAAGGAGACAACAAATTTGAAGTCGTTACAACACAAAGAACTTTTGTTTTTAGAGTAGAAAAAGAAGGTAAGATTATTTCTTTATCCCTATGAAATACTCACATTAATTTCTGACTAATCATATTAATAAACCAGTTAGACTAAGAATGTCAAGAAACCTTTAAATATATTCCTTTTTGATAATTTACATTTTAAAATTAATTTTTCAAATGCATAATGTTAAAACATAAATAAGTTGACAAGTTATTTGTTTTCTCTTTCATGCAACAAATATTTAGTGAGAGGCTATTGTGTGCTAAGGACTCATAAGTTCTGGGTATACAGTTGTGAAAAAAAGTAGACAAAATTATCTGCTTTCATGGAGCTAACCTTTGAGATGTTGTTTTGATAATGCAAAATAGTTATTTGACAGGCAAAAACAAATTTTCTAACTATTAAGTTGGTTATATGGACATTTATGGCAGGCTCAGTGGTTCCCAACCTTTTTTGCACCAGGGACTGGTTTCGTGGAAGACAATTTTTCCATGAACCGGTGGTGGGGAGATGGTTCCTGGACGATTGAAGCACATTACATTTATTGTGTGTTTTAGTTCTATTATTATTATATTGTAGTATATAATGAAATAACTATACAACTCACCATAATGTAGAATCAGTGGGATCCCTGAGCTTGTTTTCTTGCAACTAAATGGCCCCATCTGGGGCTGATGGGAGACAGTGACAGATTGTCAGACATTAGACTCTCATAAGGAGCACACAACCTAAATTCCTTGCGTGTGCATTTTATGGTAGAGTTTGTGCTCTTTTGAGAATATAATGACACCTGTGATCTGACAGGAGGCAGAGCTCAGGCAGTAATGCCAGTGGTGGCTATAGATGCAGTCAGGAGTGGCTGTAGATACAGATGAAGCTTCGCTGGCTTGCCTGCTGCTCACCTTCTGCTGTGTGGCCTTGTTCCTAACAGACCATGTAATGGTACCAGTCCACGGTCTGGGGTTTGGGGACCCCCGCTTTAGCTGACTGTACAGGCACAGTAATCATTCTATGGTAGATTTTGGAGCATCTTTTATATTTCTTGAATTCTTTTCATCTACATCATCTATGGGACACTTGATGGTAAAAGCCGATCCAAAGATGGCACATGTTTTCTGGATTGAGTTTAAATGTGTACAGAGAAATTTTTTCTGAATTTTGTTTGAATAAGGGTTGGGGAGGAGCCAGAGAAATTAAAAGTTCCCTGTTGTGTATTTTATTTGACTATCATGTCATTAATATAAATTCACTAGTTTTAGTAATTTAGATAATACCATCGCATTAAGAATTAGGATTTTAACTTATTTTATGGACAACTTTCATTTAGGAATAGATATATAATTCAACTTGATTTTTTTTTTTTTTTTTTTTGAGACGGAGTCTCGCTTTGTCACCCAGGCTGGAGTGCAGTGGCGCAATCTCGGCTCACTGCAAGCTCCACCTCCCGGGTTCATGCCATTCTCCTGCCTCAGCCTCTCCGAGTAGCTGGGACTACAGGCGCCCGCCACCACACCCGGCTAATTGTTTTTTGTATTTTTAGTAGAGACGGGGTTTCACCGTGGTCTCGATCTCCTGACCTCGTGATCCGCCCGCCTCGGCCTCCCAAAGTGCTGGGATTATAAGCGTAAGCCACCGCACCCGGCCTCAACTTGATTTTTAGAAGTACTTCTTGGTGCTTTAATTATTTGAATAATAATGGTATGGGAAATTGACTGAATACCTGATATGTGTCAGACACTTTGCTGATTCTTCATTTTCACAACAGTCTTATAAGGTTGGTAGTATTAAAATTAGTATCCTTTTTTTTTTTGAGACAGAGTTTCACTCTTGTTGCCCAGGCTTGAGTGCAATGGCGCAATCTCGGCTCACTGCAACCTCCGCCTCGCGGGTTCAAGCGATTGTCCTGGCTTAGCCTCCCAAGTACCTGGGACTACAGGCATGCATCACCAAGCCCAGCTAAATTTTTTTGTATTTAATAGAGACGGGGGTTTCACCATGTTGGTCAGGTTGGTCTCGAACTCCTGACCTCAGGTGATCTGCCTGCCTTGGCCTCCCAAAGTGCTGGGATTACAGGCATAAGCGACTGCACCGATCCATTATTATCCTATTTTTACAGATAAGAGTGTTCACCACCAGTTGGAAATGACTACAGTGTTAACTATTATGGGGTAACATTTTCTTTTTTTTTTTTTAACTGCTAGATTCCTGACACGTATGTCAGTGCATAGCACATAAAAAGTCAATAAATATTATATACCACTAAAACGTTTCCATTGTTTCTTGGGGTACCCAATAAATGGGTACATTCCAGCAGGCCTTCACACTGGAGCAGCTTTGTTCAAACTGCGGATTACTGAGATCAACTTAGTGGTTTATGATGTCACCAGAAACACCCTCCCTCAATAAAAAGACAAACCCCAAACAGAAAATAATAAATATCAAAGTGCATTGCTTAAAGTACGTGTTATATTGTGAAACCTATCTATGTACATAGTGTATAGATGTAACATAAAAAAAAAAGTTTCTTACTTACTATTTAAAAATAATGTTGAACGAAAGCTAGAGTCCCAGAGTAGGGGTCAGCAAACTGATCTGCAGCCTAAATCTGGCTCAGTGCCTGTTTTTGTAAATAAAGTCTTGTCAGATAACGACCACTGTCATTCATTCATTTCTCATTCATTCTCACTCAGTGGTATCACTGAGAAGTTGTGGCACAGACTGCGGCCAGTAAAGCCTAAAATGTTTACTATCTGATTTTTCAAAGAAAAATTGTGCAAACCCCTGCCCTCAAGCATTTTATCTAGAATTACCTATGTGAGGAGCCACTTTTTGTGAATTATTGCCTGAAATCTAGAAAATTGTCCACAGTTGTGATACTTGATATGGAACTTCCATTTGAAATCACAGTTTTTCTCTTACTGTATTTCTTGAAGCACATGGCATTGCTTCTCTTGAATGACTATCATGACAGTCTTTCCTTATGGTTTGGTTTCCACCACTCTGAAAGGTGACTGCCTGTTTCTTTGAGGTGCTTAATCACCTTTCTCTTGGCCTCTCCAAATGAATTTCACGTTGCTACGTAGCCTGCATTTTAAGATAGACATACTAAATAAAGCTTCCAACTTGTATGAAAATCTGTTTAGCCATATTTACTTGCCACATTAAAAGTTAAACAGACACATTTTATTTAAGTAGAGTGTACCAACCCACACATGTTTAAAAATTTCATGTTCACAATTGACAGATAAATCCTTCTGTGGTGTATAGTTCATCTTTCTGATATAAACTTGGGGCAGTATAAAAATTTCATTAACTTCATTATAAATTTATTGTTTTAAAATAAGTTGTAGGTCTTTAATTTTTGAAACCATAGACATATTGCTTCAATGAAAACAGACTGTATACACATGGAATTACTGAATGAGTTATTTTGATTAAAAGTTCTTTTTACATAGTAACAACTCACGATTTTAAAGATAAGTGTGTGTAGAGGTGTGTGTACGTATATATATATGTATATGTTTATGCATCTATATGTTTAGTATGGAACTTTCAACAGTACACTAAATATGTTTTATTAAGTGATCTTTTTTCCTTCTATGTGTACAAATGGTTGATTATCTTTTATTTTGTGGGAACTGGTAGATCAACTATAGTGGCTTAAGGACTTTGACTTAATGAACTTTAAGCTAAATTCAAGTCTATTTTGGTTGAGTGAAGAAGCAAAATTAAAGTTTAGAACAAAAAGGGCAAAGTTTTGGCATCTTAGCAGACATGAATTCTTTACTTTTGGTGATAAGGCTTTGAATGACCTATATGCAATAGCTATTCTTTGACTTCCCTGACCAGTGTTGTTATTTCTAAACTGCTCCATCCCCCCCTGGTGTTACTAAGACACGATTATAGTTTGGAATCTTTTCCTCACAAGTTTTCTAAGGCTCCTATCCCTTCCCCGCCAATTTCCTAATGAAACATTGTTCTTCTCTTAGTTGCAAGTCAATTTTATTGAAATAATAACATTTAAAAAATACACTTCCCCAAGTACGAAATTTGGTCTGCCTCCTGTTGTTCTCAAGCAGAGTTGCTGGAATTGGTCTGTGGGTCATAACAGCTATTGATCTCTCCAATCAGTCTGTATCCCTTTGCACCTGCAGTCACACATGGAGATGTGATACTTCAAAACACTCGTGATGTTAGCCAGGATGGTCTCAATCTCCTGACCTTGTGATCCACCCGCCTCGACCTACCAAAGTGCTGGGATTACAGGCATGAGCCACCATGCCCAGCCGGTTTCTGCATCTTACTGAGAGTAAAAAGTACTTGTGAGGTCCAAAAACCCCTACATGATCTGGTCTTTCTGTCCTTATCTTTTTCTGTTCCCTTTCTCCTGTACTATGGTTAGTTCACCTACAGGGGCCTTTTGGTCCTTGAATATTACCAAATCTGCTGTTGTGTCAGGGCCTTGTTACATGTTCACCTTATCCTAGAATGCTCTTCCTCCAGCCTGCTCCTCAGCTGGACCTGCTTCTTTACTTCCTTTCCCTTTAGGCTTTTGGCTAACCATCCCCTTCTTCTGAGGTTTCTTATGTATCCTGTACAAAATAATACTCCCTGGGCCCCTCATCTTGTGTTTATGTTACCCAATTGCACTTGCCACTGTGTAATGTATATTTAAGTTTTTATCGCCTTCCTCTTTTCACTAGAGTGTAAACTCCAGGAGAGTAAGGTCATGGTCAGTCTTGTTCACTGCTCCATTCCTGGATTCAGAATAGGTTTGGGAACATAATAGGCTTAGTAAATATTTGTGTGAGTGATTGGTTATCAATTTGAAGAACAACACTTATGTGCACTACTTCCTTCTCTGATATTGATCTGGAATTTCATTGAGGGAACTGTAGTCAGATCATATTATCATATCAGATGTAAAGGTCCAGCTAAACTTTATTGGATAATGTTGTTGGTGTTTTGCATGGCCCTTATGTAGTAATCTCTAGTATAACCAATCCCTTGTTACTAAGGAGTATGCCTACTGCTAAACCCAGTAGTCCAGAGAGTATTGTCTCGATTTTTCTTAAGCCTCTTTTTTTTTTTTATTCTTATACTCTAAGCTGGCATTCCTGAAAACATCAAGAACTAATCTGAGGTTTTAGGAATTTACTATTGTATTTTATTTATATTCTAGCATAATCACAAGAAAATGGCAATTTCAACACTTATTCTTTGCTTTCCTCACTCCCTTTCCTTTTGTCCAGCCTGGAATGCTATTCTTAGAGCCAAGCCATATGTAGGTCAGAGCTTGTTTCCAGAAGGAATGGTGCTTAGCACAGTGCTAAGATCAATATAGACAATAGATATTTGTTATCAGAAGAATAAGAAGTATCTTGGTTTGAAGAACAGGTAAAAGCTAGCACAGTATCTAACTTTGCCCTAGACTCTTGTCCAATGGGAAATCATTATTTGGTTTGGAATATTGTGACTTATCGAAGCATATTCCCCCATATCTCAGGATGCATAGATTGCATGGCTGAATACAGATGACATTTGTAATCTATTTTATTGTGTTTGAATTATCTGTTCCGTTGTTCCTTTCCATTGACATGGGTAATTCAGAATAAACTGAACGTTACTATTAATTCCTGTTCTTCTTCATGACTGTTTACTTCCTGTTAGTAACTGAGGCCCTCAGGAGCTAGATAATTCTTCTAGGCTATGTGTTGAGATGCAGCCAAAGTAAGCTTAATTCCAACAGATGCAGTTGCCAGTTTTAAATTAATTCCTGAGAAACTGAAATATACGCTAGCAGTAATCTAAAAGCCATAGAAACTTAGGCCCAACTCATTAAATTATGACCTACATTTCAAACAGTGATTTATATGGATTAGAACAAATAAAGAAACAAACAAAAACCATTCTGTACCATTTACTCGGCGGGGATATATTGTGTGAAACTAATGATCACAAGTAATAATCAAGTTAAGTGGAAGGTCTGTTGCTGTAACTGCAAATGTAATACATTATTGTAGTGCAATCTGGATCTGTTTATGTGGATGGAAAAATGTAGAATAGCTGCTGCATATGGACATTGACTTAGCTACTTGAATATTTTAATGTCTTTTGGTTTATGATGTATAACAATGCTAGGGACATTTGATAAATATTTCATCCTGATATATTGCAACAAGCACCAATTCTTTTTTTTTTTGAGAGGAAGTTTCGCTCTTGTTGCCCAGGCTGGAGTGCAGTGGCACGATTTGGGCTCACTGCAACCTCAGTCTCCCAAGTTCAAGCGATTCTCATGCCTCAGCCTCCCGAGTTGCTTGGATTACAGGCACCTGCCACCATGCCCAGCTAATTTTGTTGTGTGTATTTTTAGTATAGACCAGGTTTCACCATGTTGGCCAGGTTGGTCTTGAGCTCCTGACCTCAAATGATCCTCCCCTCTTGGCCTCCCAGACTGCTGGTATTATGGGTGTGGGACACCACACCCAGCCATCAAGCACCAATCCCTGGAAGATTATGTAACACCTGCAATAAAGCACTATTGAATGAATTTTTTAATAAACATTTTGACTTTGGTCATTAAAGACACAACTGATTTTATTAGTTTTGAAGGTGAAGAAGAACAATGATAATTGAAAAAGTAAGACTCATTGTGAAATAACTTTGGATGCATGTTTGAATATGAGTAAGTGTAATATGGAGACTTACTTCAATCCACAGTGAAGTCACTGGGCAGACCTGTCTGAGAAGGATCTGATACACTGTCCCATTTCCCAAACTGGGCTCTGCTTTCTCTTCCTCCTTCATCCTGTGAAAGCTTTTACTACTTGTGATTCAGTATGTTTTGCTTTATTTCCTTTTTCTTTGATACCTACTTCTCCATATGTTCTGGTAGCCCAATTTCCAGCCTTATAGATATAGTTGTACCTCAAGGTTTGCCAGTTTCTTCTCCTTTTACGCTCTATGTTTATTCATTTCCATGGGTCTTCTCATGTACAGGTTACTATTGTTCACATAGTGCTATGAGTCTGCCTGGATGCTCATGCCACGGCACTGAACACCTGAGGTTTTTCTGTTAACTAATTGGATTCTCCTTCTTTGCCTGGCTAATTTTTGAGGCCACGTTACCTTTTATTCTGAGTAATTTGTTTTTCTTATCAACATCCATCATATATATACAACTATTATTTTTCACTCTCCTAAATGCCTTAATTCCTCATAAGTCATTTTGTTTCCATTTTCATAGTATTTTAAGTCTCCGTTGCCTGGTTCCTGATCTTCAGGCTTCCAGCATGGTCTACGTGTCATTGTCTGTATTATCATAATGTCTTTTTATTGCTAAGAATGCAGAAATGGTTTTCCTTTGCCTCTGTAATAAAGACAACATTCCTAAACGGGCAGTATGAATTCTCTGGTCATATTTCCTATTTTTTTCCGTGTGAGTTCAGAATTATAAATGTATTCATTGATAAATTAATCCCTGAATGGATGTTGGTTTTTCTGCCTTTGTTCTTATGGTAACCTCTGCTCAGAATCCTATTCTCTTCCCTCTTCCAAATTCTAGTTTTGTCCTTTGAATTGCTCTTCATCCTCAAGATCTACCACATATACCTCTTTTTTACTCCCATGGTTCGAAGAAAAGTTGTTCTAGAGTTAAAACATTTGATTCTCCTAATTTTAATGCTAACTTGCTATATGACCTTCAGCAAATCACTTATCTCAATTGACTCATATATTATTTGATAGCATTTATATGACATTTATACGACTGTGTTCCATTATGTGTTCAAATCTTGCTTGACTTATAACTTTCATTGCTCTTTGGGGACTAGATCGAATTCCTATGTCTGTAACACAGTGCATTGTTCATAATTGAAGGTCACTTAGCTTTTGTGGAAGCAGTAGGAGAACCAAATTTTAATTTGCCAGGTGAAATGCTATTGTTAATTACTGTGGTGAGCATGGAATGGGAAAGTGACACTGAAGCAGGCATACTCTAGAGTAGGTTCCAAGTGATTGTTTGAAAGTAGGATTTTCGGGGTCTTTGAGTAACTGACTTGCCACATAAAATCTGTTAATTGTTGGGTAGCAATATCACATTCTTCTATTAAAAGAAAATCTAATCTCATGAGTGATCTAAAAGAGGGCTTCTCAGATATTAACAGGGATACAAAGCATCTGTAGTTCTTTACAGCCTGTGATTCATCAGATCTGGAATAGGGCCTGAGATTTTGCACTTCTAATAAACTCTCAGGTAAAGCCAATGGAACTGATTTCAGGACAACTGGATAGTGTTACTCCTTTTCCCTCAAATAATTGAGTCATTGGCCCTGTTTACAGTAGCATTTAGATTGTGGTTGTGGGAAAGAGTCTGTTACTTATGCGTTGCA
The DNA here is from genome assembly GCF_006542625.1 of Nomascus leucogenys. Lineage (NCBI taxonomy): Eukaryota > Metazoa > Chordata > Mammalia > Primates > Hylobatidae > Nomascus > Nomascus leucogenys. Next base: position 50,014,057 of record NC_044400.1, read on the forward strand.
AAGATCGTGGATTTCTTCTTGACGTTTCTGTGTCTATGTAACTTATATGTGGATTTATGTATTTTCTCCTGTCTTTATCTTCAGAGGAGAGAAATGACTGGATCAGCATACTGTTAAATGCACTGAAATCACAATCCCTTACCTCGCAGTCTCAAGCTGTTGTTACACCTGAGAAATGTGGATATCTCGAATTGAGAGGCTATAAGGCAAAAATTTTTACTGTGTTAAGTGGAAACAGTGTGTGGCTTTGCAAAAACGAACAGGTGAGCTCTGTTATAGTCATTGCAAATTGCTGCTATTTTATTATAGTAACAACTATGTTTCGTTTGGAAGAATTATTAGTGATTTTACTTATAGAGTCTTGTTCTGGCATTGTGTACTCCACTAAATATACCAAAGAAATAGTGATTTTGTTGAATTTTCTTGGTGTCTCCACCAGCAAGAGAGTACCTACATCAAACTTGAAACTGGACATCACCTTTTATGGTATTGAGGAAGTAAAATTATTGAAAATAATTTTTGAAAAGTATTATTTAGTTGAAATAACATTATACATGAGAGAACAATTAAGGACCAATGAACCCTTACAGCTGTTGATGAAATAGGACTAGTTCTGCACCCTGTGCTGCTGTTATTTTTGTGATAGAAAATTATAGGGTAAGCACAGGTAACATATTTGCTTGAGTTTACAGAATATTATTGGTCTGTTTTATTTTGAGCAGATGTATGTAAGGTGTATATATATATATATATATACACACATACACACACACAGACACATCTATATAAGTACAAATTCAAGTGCACATGCATACATACATCTAGCTATACACACATATCACATCTACATAAATAAAATTGATTAAAATTATTGGTTTACTAAATTTGATTAATATCAAAGGACTCAATAGAGTGTTTAAATGTTTTGATGAGTCTGATGGTGAACTAAAATTTTAACAAATCCTGTTAGCTTTGTTTGATTCTTTAGACTTTCTTTTTTCTAACATTCCTTATTTTTAATATGTATAATATATAATTCTTTACTTCCTTTTTTTGGAAGAACTCCTTTTAAAATCTTTCAGCCTAGAATATATTAGATGCTTAATAATTGTGGAATTGAACTGTGCACTTTGGATAGCTGATCTAAGATGAACTCATTTTATAATACATTATTATGTGTTATAGTAAGGTGGAATATAAATGCTGATTATTTTTTAGAAGAAAAATAGGAATATCAAAACAAATAGTAGTTTCAAAACAATTAACTATAGGCATCCTCTGAACTTTACTGTGAATTTACACATTAAATATTTTGGAGGAGAAGATATCTTAGCCAATTAACAGTTGAAGGCATCATCAAGCACTTTTGGCCTATTAATAGTGTGCGTAGTTAGCATATTCCTCAAGTATAGCTTAATAATGTATACAAATTGAATATGAACATTTCAGTCTACAAAATAAGACGATTACAAATTTTCTTATTCGAATGGAGGTTAAAAATGCATAATTTGCATGTATCAGTATGGAAGTTACTCTGCCAAATTAATCGAGGTATTCAGTTTATACTTGCGTAGACCTGATAGCAAGACTTGATAGACTTGCAGAGAGTTCAAATGATTAGTTTCATTGCTCACATTAAACTGAGTTTCTGTTATTCTCTAGGAATAAGATAGATATTTAAAAAGTTTTACTAACACTTTCTCATTAGTGAAAATGTACATGAAATTATTGCCTCAGTATTAGGAATTGAGTGTGAAAAGCATAATGAATACTATTTGCTGAGTACCAGGCACAATGGTAATTAATTTGTAGACATCTCATTTTAATCTTCACCACAAATCTACGAGGAAGACATTCTTTGTCTATGTTTTGTAGATGAGGAAAATGAGGATTAAGTAATAGGTCTAGGAATTACAGTTTATAATGCAGAGTTGAGTTTAAAACCAGAACTGTATAACTCTAATTCTAGCTTCTTAACCACTCTACAAACTGCCTTTTTAAAGTCTAGGTTGAAGAGAAATTTTCTGACTTGTGAACTTTTAGAAATAGCCTAAGGATTCTTTCATTGAATAATTTAGTTGCCCAGGAGTTTCAGGGTATGCTTTCAATAAACATTGTATACCATGTCAGGCACACTAAAAATGATGGGTTTACTGAGAAGCACACAAGTCTTGTCTTCCAAGAGGAAAAGTCAAACAAGACCAGAATATGTGATGGATGGTGAGGTCAGTGCAATAATAGGTTGTACAGGAGTTACAGAGAGGTGCAAAAAAAGGGCATCTAATTAAGTCAGTGAATTAGAAGCATTTCCACGTACATGAGAAATGAGTATATTCTCCTTAAAAATTAAAGCATTAAGGCTGAACCTCTCTCCATCTTTTGATAAGTAAACATATTTTTATGCTTGTATACAACTTTTCTATGCATTAACATACACACACACACACCTTTAAAATGTATACTATTGTTTGTGTATATGTGTGTGTGTTTTTAAATTGCATTATATCATATGGATTCAGGTATTAAGGGAGTTGGTCTTTAGTCAGTCTTAAAGAACGAGTTGGCTCAAGAATGAGCCGATAAGGAAGGCCGTCCACGTTCAGGCCCTGGCATACCATTCCGTTTTCATCTATTTTCACATCCTGGTATGTGTCTTTTTCCCCAGAGGAAAGTTGCCCATTGGTTTTCTCCCATGATGGAGCACATGTGAAAAACCTGGTGACATGCTAGGTAAAGGGTCTTCCTCTTCAATGAAGAGGGCTTTCTGCCAGTGTGGGCATCAACCTGTGTTTTAGGAAAAGCACTAAACAATAGTAAGATGGTTTGATGCAACTTCGAAAAGTTTTATACAAACACACACACACACACACACACACACACACACACAGTAATCTTGTGTATCTTTTAAAGGTGATGAAAAGATCTATTCATCATAAAAATGTAAGTGATGTTAGATTTGAACCTCTGTATCTTAATTTGTGTTGGATTTAATTTAGTGACATGCAACAAGGCTTAATTATTTTTATTTTAAAATGGGATTTATTGCCCACATAACTTAACAGCATGAATAGAATAAAAAATAATGAAATTGACCTACACTACCCTAACATAGGAACTATTTTTATTTTTCTTGCCTCTAATTTATACATAGTTTTAGTAATTTACTTTGGCAGTTACTCCAGAGAGAGTAAACAGACAGTGGCTAGAGGTGGAAGGGTAGCTATTACAGCAAATGTTGAAGAGTTTTTTAAAGCAGAATCTCATTTATTGCAAAGAAGATTGGACTGGGAGGTTGAAGTTGTGGGTTTTTATTCTTGTTCTGCTATTAATTGGCTCTGGTAATTAAGTTAGTCTCTTTAGGTTTAAATGGCATCGTGTGAAGAAGGGAGATGGATTACTATCTCTAAGGCCATTACTTAAGTTGCATGTTAAAATTCCACATTTCTGAGCTCATTTCAGATTTGTTAATTCAGAATTTCTGGAAATGGGTTGTAGAATCTGAATTCACAAAAAAGCACCCCAGGTAATTCTGTGATGGATGAGCCAAAACACACATTGTAAAACACTGCTCTCAGTTGTTTTCTTCTTAAAGCCTAAAGATAGGCTTTAAGAAGAAGTGGAAAATAACTATGAAAAGATTTGTAAAAATATTTGCTAGAGTAGAAAATGGCATAGTAAAAACTGACACTCAGATTCTTTACCTAATTACCGTGCTGCAAAACAGTGAGGTGCTAATATCACATAAATTAAATGTCATGCCTTAAATATTTAGCACCATTTCACAACTGCATTCTGCTTTAATTTTTGCACATTTTCTCCCATTCCTTATCTCTGCTTATGTTTTGGATGCCTGCAGTGTGTTATAATATGACAGTTTTTTCATATTATTTCAGCATTGTATAAAATGAGCTGTGTAATTGGGTTTGTATAGGTTACACTATAGTGACCGTGTTTCTGGATTCATTCATCCATGTGACACATGTAGGGGGCATCTTCTCATTTCTAGGCACTGCTCTAGAAACTAGGGGTACAGTAGTAACCCACAAGATCTCTGCTTTCTGGGGTCTTCCTGATGGGGTAACACATAATGTCAAATAAATAAATTAGGTTTCTAGTAACCTTCTATATGTAGCCTTGTCTTCCTTTCTGATGATGATGATTATTATTATTGGCAAGAATTCCTATGACCTGTTCCTCAAGAGTAGTTTGCATTTAAAATGTTACAGCTATGTGATAGGAATCCAGTTACATTATAACCTTAAAAGTATTAGATTTATCATTTTTATATTCCCAAATTGACAGCGTGAATATTTACTTTATTCACTGCTGTGTCCTCAGGAAATAAGCTAGCACTCAGTAAATATAGGTAGGGTGAACTTGTTGAATTAATGATCATTTATAGCTGTTTTTATTTTGACACAAGAGTTTTTTTCCTCCAATTATATTTTAAATTTTTTTTTTCTCAAATTGTCTCTTCATCTTCTTTGTCCATTTATTTATTGGGATCTTATGTCTTTCTTGCCAATTACTTTATGCTCTTTATATAAGAAAGACATGAATCTTCATATTTTCTACAATTTTTTTCTGAACTATTTTGTTTGCTTTTCATTTGTCAGTTCCTTTTTGTTTTGTAGAAATTTTGTTTATGTACTAAAGTGTTTTTTAATCTGTTCAAAGCTGATAGAGCTTCCGTATTCTGGAACAAAAATTATTTTGTAAATTATCTTTAAATGATAGGGTATAGCGTGTAAGTCAGAGTTTTTTAGAAGGTAATCAAATATGGACATATATTTAAATATATGAATTCTTAAATAAGTGGTATTGCTAGTTGAAAGGAATTTCTGCAAGTGGTCATGAGGAAGAGTTAAGACAATTGGCGTTGGTTTCCATTTGTTCTGTTGTCCTGACAGCCAGTCTCCCTTCTTCTCTTGATACTTTTTTTAAATATCATGTTAATATTAATGAATTCATTACAACCAGATGTCTTGCTTGGTGGGTTTGAGTATCCATTTGATGATAATTGTGGCATTGAGGTTTTAACTACATAAACTCACTTGATTAAACATTCTCAAATCAGGGTATAACAAGAGACTCATCCTCCCTCATTCCTCCCCAACATAATGTTCCCTGGTGTTCTGGCATGGGAGTGAAACTCTAATAGAATTTAAATAGACCTCATAGGGCGACGGGTTGTGTGGCACAGAAAGGAGCAGCAGGATGGAGGTGGTGGCCTCAAATTCTCTGGGTTCTGTATCTGGCCAAACTCTGCATCTGGTGTTTCCCAGGAAAGCTGGTGCCAATGTCATACAATGCCACATCTGTTTTCAACAAATGTTTAAGCACCGAGTTCTTAAATTCCTGGCATGGAAACCTGGCATCCAGTAATTCCAAAAATAGGTTTGAGATTTCAGCAGATTTGGGGTTAACAAACCCTTCCTTATTTTTCTTTTTAGGAGTCAGTTTTGTATTTTGCTCTTTCACTGTGTAGTTTTAAAATGTAGTTTTCGCCAGGTTCTGTTGCTGCAAATTCATATGAATAACCCATTTCAGTATCTTGGTAAATATTTACCATTAATTCTATCCGAATGTTTAATATGGAATCATTGGTATGAATACTTTCTGTAATTATTAAAAAATGGAAATATTTATATTGAAGATAAATTCTGCTTTTAGAACCCTCAAATGAAAGAATTAAGTGGATGTGTCAGACCCTTAATTTATGTTGCTTTATTTACTCTTTATAATAATACCACGTAAAGTAGACCTGACTATTTTCATAAATAAGGAAACTGAGGTCTACATAAACTAAATAACTTGCCAATGATCAAACAGCCAGTAAATGGCTCAGCTTCGATTCTCCCTTGGTCTGACCTGCAGTGCCCACATGGTCATTGTACCACCCTTGCAGTGGCCAGATCTGCTAAGCCAAGCATAGCCATTGTTATTTTAGTGGGATTCATGATTCTTGACATCCTACGTTCTATCACAGCAAACTAAATTTAAAATATTGCTTACTTCACAATCTATTTTCAGCCTTCTACTTTCTATAATACTGTAACTCTACCCACTGAATTTTTGTGCTACTGTTTTTCTCAATCCAGTTTATAGCATTTTAAAGGTTGATGGTTTTGCTTATCCCTGGCTCATGCCTATTTTTCATAATAAGAATAAAGCTTGCAATCAGATTGTAGTTAATGGGCAATTTATTTTTAATTTAGTTGAAATTTACCATTCACATTGAATTCTATTTTTTAAAAAATTATGCCTGCTAGTTATTTTTGGACAGGGCTTTTTTTGTAGTTAAGTTTTAAATAGATACTATGTTCAGTTGGCTTCAAATTCAAAAGGTATAAAATAAAAATAATAATAACAAGAGTTAGCTAGTCCTGTGTAGCACTTACTGTGTGCCAGGCTTTGTTTTAAGCATTTTTATTGCATTAATTTAACCCTCACAAAAGTGATGCTGTAGGTACTACTGTTATCCCTATTTTGCAAATAAGTGAACAAGCGAGAGAGGAATACCTGAATGAGAAACCTGGTCTGGTATTTGTCTTTTGGCCAGTCAAATGTCACAACCTTTGGAAGGCCTGTTAGGAACACAACTCTCTCTTGTGGGTTGGATTCAGTACCCCTACTACCAGGCTATTTTTTTTTTTTTTCCATTTACTGCATTTTTCTGTTATCTCATTTTTAGACCAAAAGCTTCCCCAAGGCAGATACCCAGTCTTATGCTTTTTTGCAGCCCAAGGATTAAGCACAGTTTCTGGCACAACGAGGTACTTACTAAGCACTGCTTTGCTTTGCCAGGACTATTTTCCCATTAAAAAATGACTATCTGCTCTGCTTACTTCACAGAACTATTTAGGAAATCAAACGAGAGTTCATAGCTGTTTGTAAACTTCATAGCATGCACAAATAGATATTAAACCAATTACAGAGTCCACTCCATATGCTTAATGAAGACATGCTTTTAACACCTCTGGACATTAACACAGGAGTTGGCACCCAGGACAAATAGGATCTCACCAATCCAATGTGTCATCCTGTTCTGGCCTGCTTATTTGAAATTGATAGTCTTAATTATTTCAAATGGTTTTTGGTTTTTGTATTTTCTGATTGTATGCATTCTATAGAAGCAGATAAAATTGAGTCTTTTTGGTTTTCGTTTGTAGAGACAGGGTCTCACTATGTTGCTCAGGCTGGTCTTGAACTCCTGGCCTCAAGCAATCCTCTCACCTTGGCCTCCCAAAGTGTTGGAATTAAGGTGTGAGCCACAGTGCCTGGTCAAAGAGAGAAGTATTTATGTCTTGATATTTACATATTGCATACTTATACTGTCTAAATTAGTTGCATAATGGTTCTGCTGTTTAAATCAGTGTTTCTTGGCATTGGCCACATATAAAAGTGATGAGGTTGTACTTTTGTTTTGGAAATTAAAAATTCTTAGGTTCTGCCACCAGATTCATGGAATCAGAGTCTCTGGGTGGGAGGGAGAGATCACCACAGGTAATTTTTATGAGTATCTAGGGATGAGAAGTATTCTAAACATGTTCTAAATACTGTCTAAATACTGTGAAAATAATGGCTTAATGTCCACAATTTTTTAATAGAAAATGCAGTTGTTTCATATATGATAGTTCTCAAGAGCACTGACATTTATTTTGTTACTCTTATATATATTTTACAGTCAATTTATGCTGGTCAGTTCTGTAGATACTCTAATTACTCAAAACCATATGGCCATGGCAAGCAGCTGATAAGTGGGTGGTGCGGTGGCTCACACCTGCAATCCCAGCACTTTGGGAGGCCAAGGCAGGTAGATCATGAGGTCAGGAACTGGAGACCATCCTGGCCAACATGGTGAAACCCCGTCTCTACTAAAATACAAAAAAAGTTAGCTGAGCGTGGTGGTGCACACCTGTAGTCCCAGCAACTCGGGAGGCTGAGGCAGGGGAATCTCTTGAGCCTGGGAGGCCGAGGTTGCAATGAGCTGAGATTGTGCCACTGCACTGTAGCCTGGGCCACAGAGCAAGACTCTGTCTCAAAAAAAAAAAAAAAAATCATCTTTGCCTTGTTTGGGAGAAATTTGGGGTGTTAACCAGCTAGCACTCCCTTATTTTAACAGAAATTACAGCTTTACATGTAGACATTTTGTGATTTGCTGTGGAGATGAGCAGCCACCTATTCATGCAGGAGCCTTGATGAGGCTCATCAGTTTCCATAAAAGGTTGCCATTATTACCATCTGCTAGTATGACAGAGTATTATGTGTGCCCTTAGTAACATACAGGACTTGCAGGCCAGGCCCCCATCAGAGAATATAACCTGGAGTGATCTGATACACAGCTTTTGTCAAATGCCTCATTTTGTTTGAAGGACATGCAGTCCACGTATTTATTCTAGAGTTTATTTATTTATTCTAGAGTTTATCAATGTGAGCCATCAAAAAGCTGTTTTAAAAATATCTTATCTTGCTACTCCTACCTTACTTAATTTCCTCACTTGTGAAAGAGAGATTGAGTTCCCAATCACATGCATTGGGACTTTATCCAACGGGTATGTGATCCAGCAGGAGCATAGCTGTGGATAATTGGGGAATTAAAAAAAAATTAATAATCAAGTATAACCCTGTGCCAATAGGCTGAAACGTATTAAAATGTGGCAGATTGGAAAAGCTTGATTTTCTTCCTTCTGTAGAGATCATGTTAAGTGCTATTTTTCATTAAGTAGGCTTACTATACAAAGTGGAAGTATGGCACTCCCATTCTGATTATTTTACAGCACTCAGCATTTCTCTGCATCTTTTCTTTTATATCACTGATTTTCAGTTTCTGGCTAGTTTCTCCTAGTAAAGTGAGCAATTAGTTCTTTCATCAGAAAAAAAAATCAGTTGATGATTTGTTTTCTAAATGAGTCATTTCCTTATTCTAACTAAAAACTTTATATATTAAAAATGTAAGAGAGGCTTTCCCACAATTTGCGTCTGGAAACTCTGGATACTCTTACAAGTTGGGGGGCATTTGTTATAGAATTATTTTTTTCCACTTACTTTATAAGCCGGGAACACATTAGTACTAAATGACAAAAACCTGAAGAAGAGCTTAACTAGATGGAGATTTGTTTTAACAAATCCGGTGGTGTAGGCGGTTAAGAGTTGGTACTACCAGAGAACAGGGTTCTCCCTATTTTGGTCCTCACTTTGGCATCCTTGGAGCCTAAGAATTTGTCCTCAATCTTCCCTTTTCTAGAATTGTGAAGTTCTAAAATGACTCTGTGCTTCTAGCAGTTACTTCCCCAGAAGATGGAAAAGTCAGGGCTGAAAGGCTTGCTTTTTCTAAGGCTTTTCGGCCCCTCCCCCTCCATCCTACCAGGAGTTGCTTAAATTTGATTGAAGGAAACTACCACACATGGCCACTTCTAAGTGTAGGAGAGAGGAGAATACACTTCTTTTACTTTTGGCGTATACAGCAGGAGAGACAAAGAGAAGAGGCAGATGAATGGCTTCTTTCACAGTCTCTAACAAGTGTCCTTACTGGAAACGGGCCAGTATTTTTTTTTTTTTTTTGTATTTTGCCTTTAATATTGCTACTTTTCTTTAGTCATAATTTAGGAATTCAGCACATTTAGTCTGAATTTATTCAAATAAGTCATTTTTTGGATGTACATATTGTTTTGTAAAGTGTGGAGATTATTTAATTGATATGTCACGTTCTGAAATCCATGTGAGTAGATGATATATTGCAAACTTTAATGCTTTTAGAATGCAGAGTCTGTTGTAGCCTTTTGAACAATTTTGAATTTTCATGAGACAAGCTGAACGTAGTAACTATAGATTTTGAACAAATGGCAGTTTTTATACCAAAGTAGCATTAGAGGAGCTTTTTAGGAATCTGATTGAAGGGAGGTGAAAGCAATAAAATATTGGAAATGAGGTAAAATTGTATACCTCATAAGACAAGTAGTGCTTTTGTTGGAGAGTAAATGAGGAGAAAAATAATGATAAACAGCAGAGGTAATCTAAGATAGTAAAACAAGGAAAGAACAATCAGACAGATTGGGCTCCAGATCTTTTCCACCACATACAACTAGCTGAACTTTCCATGTAACTTTCTTCCTTCGTGCCTCAGTTTTCCCATCTTTTTACATAACTAGTAATGATGCTAACCTCCTAGTATCATTTCCACCTAGGAAACTGCTTGACTTATAATAAGAGGTAGTTAATATTTAGCTTCCTTTAATGAATGGATAAAGGTGAATATTGTGCCTACTTTCAAAAGCAAAGCATGTCTAGTTCAGTGTCGGTGGCCTAGTCAATGTTTCTTTCGCATGGAAGAAACCCATAACTATCGATAGTCCCACTGTCAAGCTTAAGATGGCCCAGTGCTATTATGTATTGAGAGTGGCTACCTAAAGTGAGACTGATTTTGTTGTAAAATTTGGTAGAATTTATTGGAATTTAGAAAATGTAATTATACTTTCAAAATCTTTTTGTTGTTTCTTTATAGTTTTTTATGCTTTTCTCCAAACTAGGATTTTAAGAGTGGACTTGGTATTACCATAATTCCTATGAATGTAGCAAATGTAAAGCAAGTGGACCGAACTGTGAAACAATCTTTTGAAATAATCACTCCCTATAGGAGTTTCAGGTAAGCTATTTTTAAACATTTTGTGTTCGTTCTACTATAGGAAAGCTTGGGTGATCCACCTTTATGTTGTTCGTGGTGATTTTTCTCTTGTAGGCCATTTAAAATTATCTTCCTACTTTTCCGTATTGTCTAATTTGTTAGCCACTATATAAAAACACCTTGTAAAAGTGACCTCAATAATCACAAAACATGCAAAAATATTTATTTCATGAAATTTGGGTAATTTCTTAATAATTATTTTTCTTACTAGGCATGGTGTATATTGTTTTTTTTTTTGACAATGTGTGATAAATTCCTTCTCATTTAGAAGGAATAAAATAAAAACATATTACATTGTCTTTAAGTTGTATTGCTATTTATCTTCTTTTAGCCTGATCAAATACAATCCCTCATTTAAAATCAATTCCTAATTACATTTGTTCCATATGATTTCTTCCAGGGCTTAAAATGATACTAAATTTAATGAATCTCATTGCACCTATTGATCCAAATATTTTAGCATTTTTTTATATATCTTGTATTATGGTATTCTACTAATTGCATCATTTTGACAATGAAACAGATAATTTAAAGTATTAATATGGTTTAATAAACTAAAATGAATCTATAGTTTTAGTATACAGAATAGGCATAAGTCAACATCTTTTGAGTTCAACTATATTAATTCGTTTGTAATAAATAATCACATCACATGGTAGTGGACAAGTCAGAGGCAATTTTTCTAGGCCTTTAAAGGACTAACAATTAGGAATTTCAAATATACTATCAATTGTAGTTACTCATTTTGCCTGTTAAAATATATCCATTGCCTCAAATTTTGAGAAAGAAATGATCGCATAAAAATAACAAGCTTTATACATTTGCAGATTCTAGCCAAAACTAAAAATGTAGATATTAATATATTGGCTGTGACAAATTTCTAGTAGAACCAGAAACCACTAAGAGCGATGGAATCCTAAAGAGCTTCAAAAAGTATAATTCATGTAGGCCATTTCTTTTTAAGGATTATTTAGAATATGTTAGCTGTGATTTTCATTATATTTCAAAGCATTTTCCTCTTTACAACAGAAAATTTTAATATGAATCAGTTTTGTGGGTCATTGACCGAGTATGTAGCACTGTAGCACATTCCTTTGCACACTGCAGGGGCTCAGTAAATATTTCTTGAAGGAATAAACTGCTGTTTAATGTTTTTATTCGTTCACTGGAGCTCCCTCAGAATAAATCAGAACGTGGCTAAAAATATGTTAGAAAACTGTTAGAATGGTAACCACTTAAAACTTTTCTGATTTCCCAGTTTCTTAGAACCATCTGGGCATTCTTCTAATTAAAAAAAAAAAAAGAATCTATTCTTAAATCTGAAAAAAAAGTCACAATTCTGGTGGGTGTTTTTGATAACATAGTTTCAGACTATCATGGCATAGTTGCTTGGCAAAATATTCCAGTAGCCCTGAAACTCTGCCAATAATCTCTTATTGATGATTACATAACCATTGCTTAGGAAACATAGCCTCTTGTTTAGGCTTGTGACCTAACAAGGCAAATTTTATGTTTTCTTTAGAAAATGTGTATGTTAATTTTGGTTCAAGATGCGTAAACAAAGACATAAGCAATGTGGAAAATTAAAAGGAAAAAACACAATTTGTTAAGTTAAATGATTTTTAACAGAACAGACAACCCAGAAGTGCCTAGCAGCCATATTTTTCAGCTGTTGTTTAATTTGTGAGTGAAATGAATATGCAAACTGAACATACTGCTTAACTGGCCTTTACAAGGGAGATCGATAACACAGAAACGTTAATTGTTTCAGCTTTACAGCCGAGACTGAAAAAGAGAAACAAGACTGGATTGAAGCTGTGCAGCAATCAATAGCAGAAACTCTCTCTGATTATGAAGTAGCTGAGAAGATTTGGTTCAATGAATCCAACAGGAGCTGTGCAGATTGTAAAGCTCCGGATCCTGACTGGGCATCCATCAATCTCTGTGTTGTCATCTGTAAGAAGTGTGCAGGTAATTAATGACAAGTTATGCTCATCACTGCTTTGTGGCAGATTGGCAGTGAATGCTCTTCATTGTTGTATATTATATATCCTAGCTAGCGGTTGTGAAAAGTAAAACCAGAGAAAGCTTATTACATTTAAATCAAATTCAGAAATATGAGTCTAAACTTCTCTTATGTATGACTTAGATATAAAAATGGATTTTTAAGCATGTAATCATATTTTATGCCTACTGGTCCATGTATAGATTTTAAAAAGACAGTATTGAAAATTCTAGATTTTAGGTGAGTATGTTTTAGTATGGATCCTAAAGAAGCTTGCATCTTTAACTTGAAGATTTGTGTACCTTTCCCCAGTCATTTTTGGTAAGACATAATTTTCACCTCAATGTTGTTTTGAGCACTAAACTTCATATGCCAGATCTGGTATCTCTTTATAATAAGAATTTTTATAAAGAAGCATTTCATAAGACTATTGATGTTTATGAATATAAACCGGTACTATGACTGGTTTTCTTCTTGTGACCTCACACTTGACAGCCTGACATCTCAGTGTATTTGAGAGCTCAGACAGTTGCCCAAGTGAGTGGAAGGAAGTGGACCCCAGCTTAGGTGTGTGATCGTGGAAGTTTCGGAGAAAGTTAACCACAGTCTAAACTTTAGTTCTCCTGGACCGCCTGTGTCCCACCACCTTCTCCCCCACTGTATGTACACACACATACACACACACACACACACACACACACACACACACACACACACATACACAGAGATGAGAGAGAGAGACAGAGAGAGAAAGAGAATTCAACTTGAGTACTAGGCACTGTGCTGGTGTGGGGAATTAAAAACGTGTATAAGACATGACATTTCCTCCACAATAATGAGACAAATGTTGGACTAGAGTTGAATACAGGCTTCAGTGAGAATGCTGGAGAGGAGCACCTACCTCAGCTAGAGCGCAGTGACTAGTGCAGTCACAGGAGTTGCTTCAAATCCTGAATGCTTTTCTAGAGCACTATTCAACTGCATTTCTCATCAAACCAAGATAGATTTCCTCACCAGCTAATTAATAATATCAATCACAACAAAAAATGCCAGTGAATCACCTTCTAGTTTGTATTTTATCTCATCCTTTTCTTCTCTCCAGTTTCATTGGAAGAGACGGCCTTTGTGCTGTTCACAGCTGATTTTTTCTACCTTTGCTTCCTTTCTTTCCTCCCTCCTTAGGATACCACTTCATCATTTATTCACTCTCTTATGTAAGTATTCAGCCGTGGTTTCTTTTGTTTCATTGTATAAACTTGCACAAGTTCCACCATCAGGATTTCTTAAAGTTATCCATTTCCTTCTATGTGTCATTCTCTGTCCCCTTTTTCTTTCATAGACAAGATATAATATGAGAAGTTTTAGTGTGCATAGGCTTTTTTCATTCCTTTAACTTCCTAAGTTTTCTTCAGCATTCTGTAATCAGCTACCTTTTAACTGCTAATCAGCTACGTTTTCTCTCAACTGTGGTAAAAATCTTTTCACCACATTTGCCAATGTATTTTACCTCTCAGTTTCGGTGTGGTCACTTACTATCTTTATTATTGTCTCTTTATTTGAGTCTCTTGACAACATGTCTCTCTATGATATCCATCCTCTCTCAGCTTCCAAGATACCAATCTTTCTTTGTGTTCTTATTACCAGTCTTCTTTTTTTTTCAGTATTTTTTTTCCATGTATTTCCATGCTTGTGAAATACATGTGTTCCCTTGGGTTACATTCTCACTTCTCTTTTACTGTGTTGCTCCTGAGTGATATTATTTATCACTTTAATTCCACACTCATTTTTAAGCAAATTATTCTCACGCTATTGGACACCAAACTCTTATGATTATATGCCTACTAGAATCTCTACTTAGATTTGCCAAATACACCTCAAATGTAACATGTCAAAAATGGAGCCATCATTGTTCCCCTCAGCCAATTTCATAAAACTGCACATTTTCATATATTCTCAATCTTGATCAAACGCAATACTGTCTACGCTGCACTCTCACAGCCTAAAATCTGAGACACCTTCTTGACCCTTCCTCTTTCCTTCAAACCCACCAAGTCTCATTCATTTTATCTTATCAATCTCTCTCAATCTGTCTGCTCTGTTTTGTTTTCCTGCTGCCTCAACTCAGAATCTGTCATGCCTAGGTTACTGCAGCAGTCCCTTTCATCTCTTCCTACAGGCTTTTAAGTTTTTACCTTCTGGGTACTGTATTGCCTGCAGGTAGGCATTATAAATGCAAACCTATGCAGATTTATTCCAAGGGAATTTAGGGCTTTGTGCTTTGAGTAGTTTCTACCTAAAAAAAAAAAAGACAACCTCTTACCTATTGTAGGGAAAGGAATGAACATCCATTGTTCATTAGACAAAGGGCCCTTAGGATCAAGGATAGTGGACTGTACACTTTTTTTTCTTCTCAGCTTTGAAATAATCTGACATAACCTGGTTGCTCAGTGATGACCGATGATTTATACAGCACAATTGAATTGACAGTAATAAAATTCTGGGCTCTTACTCTCTTCCAGACATATTTGTTGAATAAAGTATTCATGTCAGATTTTTAAGTACACACTTATTAGACACGTAACTAGTTTTGCAATAGTCAAGTTTTTGTAACAATAAAGAAATACTATCTGCATTTACATACATGGGGTTTTAGCAAGCTTTACAAAAGGTTTTCATTGGCCTATTTCTAGCTGATTACCAAATGAGGAAATATTTATACATGTGTCTGTACATATGCACGCATGCACATATATATATATATATATATATATATATATATATATATATATATTTAAGTGTAGTTCTGTTTTATTTGTTTTTTTTTTTTTTGAGATGGAGTCTCTCTCTGTCGCCCAGGCTGGAGTGCAGTGGCAAGATCTCGGCTCACTGCAAGCTCCGCCTCCCGGGTTCATGCCATTCTCCTGCCTCAGCCTCCGGAGTAGCTGGGACTACAGGCAGCTGCCACAGTGCCCGGCTAATTTTTTGTATTTTTAGTAGAGATGGGGTTTCACCGTGTTAGCTAGGATGGTCTGATCTCCTGACCTCATGATCCACCCGCCTTGGCCTCCCAAAGTGCTGGGATTACAGGCGTGAGCCACTGTGCCCGGCCATGTAGTTTTTTGTTTTTTGTTTTTTTTTTTTAGAATCAGTGCAGATGCTGATGATGATTGCTGCTGTTTTTATTGTAGCCAGCTGTGATTTGTCTAATTCTCACCACTACTGTTAGTGCTCTTGTCATCTTGTTATTGAGGAAAGCAGGTATTGACATGTTTTAAGTTGAGAAGATACGCAACAAACATACACAGACATATGCGCTTTTTTTCAAAACAAGGTAAAATAAATTTACACACAAATAAAACAGAAATGCAATTGTGTTTTGACTCTAGGACAACATAGATCTTTAGGACCAAAAGATTCCAAGGTTAGAAGTCTAAAAATGGATGCTAGCATTTGGAGCAATGAACTCATCGAGGTGAGTCCTATTTAACCTGAATGGGGCTGTGGTAGGAGTTCAGTTTGCAGAGACTGGGAGGAGGTTTGCTGTGGGGTGGGGTGGCAGGAATTTTTCTCAGGGCTGTTTGATAAAGTTCTCACCACATTATGAAAATGGCTTATAGCCTTTTTGATAGTAGTAACTCTTTGAGAATGCTTCCTAAATGAGATATTTTAAAAGTAAAAGTATAGAAGATCCTTAAGAAGTACTTAGAAAGGTTTGCCAGCTTGTTTTTTTTTTAATGCTAGAACTGTATATGTGTGTGTGTGTGTGTTTTAAACTCAACATGGGTAAAATAATAGGAGAGTGAATGAAAACATTTGGAAAAATTTACTGTTCTTTACCTTGGCCGTACTCTGTCATTAACTGTGATCGAGGCTACTTTGCTGCGTCCTATCTGCATGTTCGGCTCCTGTTCCACCACCAAGCACTTTAGACAGCATTAGCCCACCTACTTGGCCATTTAAAGTGAATCTGACTCAGTTTGAGTGTCAAAGAATGAAAATACTTTTGCTACAATTTGTGTTGTTTGCAATTCTTTCCAAGCTAATTTCTTTCCATTATTTAGAGTGGCTAGGCTGTATTAAAAACTGATCATAGTATCTGCTTTCATACTTCCTTTCTCTGGAATAGTTGAGTCTTTCCTGTGTTTTCCTGTATTTTATACTAAGTTATGCTTTAATTTGTAATATAATTCAGTTTCCTGCAGATTCAAATACATTTTATGAACTGATATATTATGGGTTTTTTTTTTGACAATTCAGCTTTTTATTGTCATTGGAAACAAAAGAGCAAATGACTTTTGGGCTGGTAATCTTCAAAAGGATGAAGAATTACATGTGGACTCACCAGTAGAAAAGAGAAAAAGCTTTATTACTCAGAAATATAAAGAAGGGAAATTCAGAAAAACCCTTTTGGCATCTCTCACCAAAGAAGAATTAAATAAGGTATTCAGTTAAACATAACAGCAGACGTGGATTTTAATGTCTTTTTAATGATGTGCCTTGCAAGATTCTTGAGAAAAAGTAAAAAATCGTACACTATCTGACAAAATTATTAATTTTATTTCCTTTTGTGAGATTATTTCAGTGGTTTCCCCCTTGTTTCACTTAAGGATTCATTGTCAAAAGAGCGTAAATTCTTCCTCCATAATTGAAGTTTCCTGCTAACTCTTGTTGCCACAATCTGGGGATTTGGAATCAAATGGGGATCCAATAAAGTGAAGTCTGAGGACTGATATAATGTGGGAAGAAAGGATGAGAAGAGATGTAGAGGCAGCTTATTATTTCAAGGCAAAAGAAAAAGATTCTAGCAGTTCCTATTGTTTGTACAAATATGATATATAACATAAGTCAGTAATATTTTTTATTGCCTCTTTCTCACTGTTCTTCCTCCTTCCTATCCTCGGCCCCTGAGGGAAAGATCCTGAATTTGCTTTGCACTCATCTTTCAATTTCCCATATCACTTAATAATTCAAATATTCTGCAGCTCCTGATTAGATTGGAAAATATATATTAACATTCACGTGAAAAACACTTAATGGTTACTTCATTATTATATTGAAATATTTTGATTCTCTGCGCATCAGCCATTATCATAGTATGTAAGCATAAAAATGTCTTCCAAAGCAAGTATGATGGATTAGGTTTAGAAGGAACATCATAGCAACCAAACAATGAATTGAGACCTGGAGGTCTTGGGTTGTAATTTAAATTCACAGAAACCAGGCCTTTTGTGCCTGCTGCCTAATTCATGGCATAATTATTATTAGCTGCCTTAGGATAAAAGGAATACAGACTTTATCCCATACATGAATTGTTAGACTTTCACTCATTTTAATAGCTAGAATCTTATTTTCTTTCCTTAAGATGTATATTTTCTTTTAATGACCAGGCTCTGTGTGCTGCTGTAGTGAAACCAGATGTTCTAGAAACAATGGCTTTGCTGTTCAGTGGAGCAGATGTCATGTGTGCCACCGGAGACCCCGTGCATAGCACCCCCTATCTGCTAGCCAAGAAGGCTGGGCAAAGTCTGCAAATGGAATTTCTCTACCATAACAAATTCTCAGGTTCGTCACTGTCTCTTCATTAACCCGGTCTTTTCTGATATATCCATAAAAGGACTGAAGCATAACTATTTATTTTTCAAATAAGAGAAACCATCAGAATGAAGAAAAATGTAATTACCAAAAAAGATGGAGATGCCTAAGACTATTTTTTATATCATTTTACTAAAAAGTTTAGGAAGTCAATCTTTTATATTCCCTTAATCTTATAAATGGAAGATTAAAATAGCTAATCCCACATAATCATTTCCACCAACATTAAATCCGATTTTCATATATGAATAATAAACATGACTTAAGTGCTTATTTGCAAATTTTATGCAAAGTAAAATATCTCTCTATAATTATTCTTTGGTAAATTTGAAATAGTTTTTTTCTAGCTCAAAACTCATGTACATATTATAAACAAAAGGAAAATTGTTAACATTTTAGATTTCTTGTACCTTATTTCTTTATTTTTTCTAGATTTCCCTCAACATGATATTCATTCCGAGGGTGTATTAAGTCAAGAGTCTTCCCAGTCCACATTCCTCTGTGACTTTTTGTATCAAGCTCCTGCTGCTGCTTCTAAACTCTCTTCAGAGAAAAAACTGCTTGAAGGTATTTTTTCTACTCCTTTTAGATATTATCGGAGAAAAACTTTATTCCATTATCAAAACAATTAGGTTTAGAGTTTGATTTTTTGAGATGTTAGATTTGATCTCCAAGTAGAGATTTTTTTGAGGATTTATAAACGCTTCTAGGTACAAATATTATTTCATGTACTGCGGCAGGGATTTACCACTGGGTGGAATGCTGAGTGAATTCTCAACAGAATTCACTTATGTCTACCTTG